>NW_025979007.1:0-6270 GCF_021869965.1 Rhincodon typus | reverse complement strand
TGTGTGTGTGTGTGTGTGTGTGTGTGTGTGTGTGTGTGTGTGTGTGTATGTGTGTGTGTGTGTGTGTGTGTGTGTGTGTGTGTGTGTATGTGTGTGTGTGTGTGTGTGTGTGTGAGAGAGAGGGAGAGAGACAGAGATAGACACTCCAGAGTACAAATACATTTGTTCATGAAAAGTCAAGAGTTATCCTGAAATATGTTCTGATATTCACAACAGTTGTTATGGCATTTGTGAAATCAGATTTTTAGTTTTAGCATGAGGACATCATTAGCAATGTTGACATTTATGACACATATGTCACCAAGTGAAAGTCCTCCTGCGCAGAAACTGAAATTGCTGGAGGAAATCAGCAGGTCTGGCAGCATCTGGGGAGAGAGAAACAGAGTTCATGTTTTGGGTCCAAATACCCTTCCTAAGAAATCTTGATTTTATTACATACAACAAACTTTGTTTTAAGTGTCACCTTATGAACCGGCACCCTTGATAAAGCAGCAAAAATTATATCCTCAAATACCACAAAGTTTACTTGATTATTCTGTCCAATTATTATCGTTTTTTAAAGTATATTTTCCTCAATGTAAATATACTTGTTATTCAATTGAATGGCCGCATGAGATACCAACAGTTGATTCAATTTCAACCATATGAAAAGGATCTCACAGGTAGTACCTTTCTCACCAGCAGGCCAAGCAATATCTTGGTGCTTGTTAGAAAGTTCTGGTGATGAGGTATTCTGCCAAATGATCTTGACAGTCTGCTCAGGGAATAATCCAACAGGATCCACACTCTCCTTTTCCAGCAGGGTCTCGAGGACACTACGTGCTGATGGACTTGTGGTCAAAGGTGTTTTTCTTTTCAAATTTCTCCACGAAGGACGGGAGATACGGAATGGTCCAGCTACTTGGAGCATTCCACAGAAGCGAGGACAGCCCCATCCTTCCCAACACTGGGGACAGGTGGAACCTCAGTACATAATGACACTTGGTGTTTGCTTACTGAGGGTCTACACACAGCTTGATGCAGATGCACACAAAGATACCATCAGGATGAGGGCAACATTGGGTACATTCAATCCCCCTCCCCTTTATCGAAAGTTTTACACATGGAGTCCCAGCGGATATGGTCCATCCAGGTAAAGTGGAAGATGGCTTGGGTAACTGCAACAGTGTAGGAGGAATAGTCCAGACCTGTGCCACGTACAACAACAGAGACAGTGCCTCACACCTGATGACCAGGTTTTTACCGGCAATGGACAGAGAACGGTGCTCCCAAAGGACCAGTTTCTGCCTCACCTTGGCGATGAAACCTCAACAAAAAAACCCACAGATTTTACAGCAGGTTACCGTCCCTGGGGATTCATTTGGGTTTTAAAGTCAATCGACAGCTTTATGGTCACCTTTACTGATGCCAACTTTTCATTTCTAGATTTTATAAGAGATGTTGAAGGCGGAGCTGTGGTTTTTTTAAAAAATTCCTGTGGCATGCACTGTGAGTCCTGCTTCTACAACACAACGTGAGTCAAGCGCTGTGATGTGAGACTGTTTTCAATGATATCTCACAGGATTGGCTCAGTTACCACATTGTAAGGAGGGATGGTTACTAATATGCAAGGCAGGCAGAATCCCTGCCAATAAAAACAGTACACACACACATAAAAAAAACCCACGTCTCTGCAGGACAACACTGGAATGTCAGAAGCAAACTATTTGAGGAGATTCACTTGCTGGCTGCTTCCCTCTCATATATCTTACTGACACTTGGCATAACAAAGTAAAATATTATAGTTAGCATTGTCTGGACTGCCTGATCCTGTACAATGCTGTATACTCCAGGGGCTGATCCCTAATGTCAGAGCACTACTATTAGCCATTGTACACTTCATCCATTCTGGTGCCTTGTGCTGTACCCTCCTATATCACCACATTATTAACAGCCCCTGCCTTCAACCATCGTGACACTAAGTTCTAGAATTCCTTCCTCTACAGCTCTCTGCCTTTCCTTTCTTTCCCTTAAGAACCTCTTTCAATCCCATTTTTTGACGAAGATTGAGGTAAATTCCTAATAGCCCCCTCTTTAGCTTAGTGCCAGTTTTCCTCTGGTTCCGTTGTTGTGAAATGTGTGATATTATCTTAAAGGTGTCATATAAATGCAAAATATTGTTGTAGACCTTTCTGCACGGATCTCCGGGAACATATCATCATTTGCAGAGGATCAGTACTTTCAAGGTTTATTTTGGTGTTTCAACTTTTTTTTATTTTTGGGAGTAAGTCCTGATTAGAGGATCTACCTCAGTTCTCTAGGACTTCATCTTGTTTGTAATAAAGGCTCCTGCCATCACCCTGCCCCCTACACTTTGTCACCATCCTACCCACAGCCCATTCCCTCATGCATCTTCCACGGATATCTGCATCCTCCAGACCCATTCACCCAGAGTGGGCTAGAACCAAGGAAACATAAAAACAATGACAAGCCTTGAGGAACATTTTAAAATGATCAGGTAGAGTGAATCTTCCCAGCAGTGCCGGAAGAAGGTCAATGACTGGTTCCACTCTGCCAGTGTAAGTGCCTCCACCTTGTCTCCGATATCTCCCACACACTCTCTCTCCCTGCTACTGTACCCCCTCCCACCAAGGCTTACATTCTACCACTCTTACCATCGCCCACAACATCTTCCCTCACTCATTCTCAGCCACCTGACCTCGACATCATTAACCCTGCCTGCCCTCTGCGCTGCCAACACTTTCACTCAGCACATTTCACAGCCCACACCAACAGCTATGCCACTCACCTCCATCTCTCCATTAATACCTGACCCTCTCATTCCAGGAGGAAAACAGCCCCCAGTAGGGCAGGAAAGGGTAAAACAGAATGTGGACTGTCTGATAGTTGGCTCCTCCCTCTTAATGAGGTGACGATCCTGACTCTGACCACTTCAAGTGGCTGACTGACCATGTTCAAACCACAGAACGGGTAACGGAGACAACCCTTGACTTACTGTTTCTGGGACCCTCTGACTGAAAACTATTTTCTCTTGACTTGACTGAGGACTGCTGGCAACCACGACAAAGTTGTATAAATAACATGACAGTATGGTAATACTGAGAGCCTGGAATCTCTAGCTGAGGGGCAAGGTACATAAAGGCAAAGCAAGACAAGGATGAGAGAGCATCAACAGGCTCGGAGTGTGTAAGTGAGTGCTATGGCGAAGAGTGTTGAACCCAGTGATACAGCGAGGTCCAGTCCATGAACTGGGTGAATGTCCCTGAGTGCTCAGTGTCCTTGCTGCAATGAGAGTTACTAGCACAGCCCGAAATGCAGTTTTGAAGTGTCCTGCAAGCAGATTGGAGATGTTCCGCGAGAATTCTTAGAGGCTGGCAGATGTCAGATACCAATTTAGATGTGGGGTGCATGTGGCTGGCATCCAAGGAACATTGCAGAGATGTTAGTGCCCGGTGTCCAACATGGAGCTCCAACAGAGGAAGCATTGAAGTGAAATCACCAGATACCTGGCCTCATTTCCATGTAAGAAATCTCAGTGATTAGTTTACTTGCAGTGGATAGTACAAAAGAAAGCTGCATATTAATGAGGCAGGATTTGCAGTTGCTAAGGTTGTAAATAAGCAATAGCTCCCTTAGTGGGTAAGTCAGTGCTGCCTAGTGAGAATCTCACCTCGACTTTAGTTAAACAATGTAGCAATGTGCTCCTGACATCAAGGCAGATTTTGCTGAACTTCTTCAATTTTTCTATGACACCCCACATCATTCAGGACTCCCCCCAGTCACTGATACTCAGGTAGACGTTCAACTCAATACTTTATTCACTGAATTGAAATTCCACCAGCTGCAAAGGTGGGGCTTGAATCCCTATTTCAGGCCATTAACCTGGGTTTCTGGCATATTAAACCAGTGTCATTACCACTAGGCCACACTGTCCCCAGCTACTTTGAACTGCCCTCTGAAATGGTTTAGCCAGTCACTCAGTTCAAAGACACTTAGTGACATGTAACAAAAAGGGTCCTTGCCAGAAACACCCACTTCCAATGAAAAAAATGGTGCTTAATGAGCATTGCTGTACCCAGTGCACAATTTAGCTGCTTCCTGGACCAAACCCAGTCCTGTCACCTCGTAGACTGTCTGTACATTGGGAATGCAGCAAAGGGTGTATGGTTAGTGAAAAGATATACGTGCTCAGATCCTTTGTGTTTTGAAAGATAACAATTAGCCAGGAGAGCAGCTGTATAGCTCTCGCCTTCTGCAACATAGTGCCATGGGATCTGTTAGGCCCTCCTGAGAGAGCAGGGGGAGGCGTCAGTTAACCTTTCATCAAATGTGGGAACATTCAGTCTGAAGGCTTTATGTTTTAAAGTAGATATTCTATAAAATTGCTTGAAAAGGATTTCTGAAAAAAACGACTGCAATGATTAATTAGCTCTCCACATCGCCTTGACTCCCATTTGCCTTTCTTGAATGCATTAGCTGATAGCTAATATGGGAAGATTTCTGTTTCTGACCCTTCCCCCAATCCATTTGTGAAACTGATATGGTTAAGATTACAGGGAAAAGCCTGTATGGAGCAAATACAAAACCAGAGCAAGATCTACTGGTGTTTTCTTGTTTTGATCTGGATTAATTCCAGTGGTGACCATAAGACTGGTCATTCTGTTGCTCTGAAATCTGACGCCAGTAGGTTCTCATAACCTTTTCCAACAGACTCACATTACTCTGGACTAAGCCCCTTACTGTCTCTCTGCACTTTTCATTCGAACATATGTTTATCATCTCATTTGTCTTTTTTTCTTATTTTTAGCCTACTCCTGCCCTATACCAATGTCTATTCTTTCCTCTTTTATGATTGTAGCAATAGACTCAAAATAAAAACATATCGTGTTCATTGTTATACATTTCTGAAGAAGGGCCTACGCCCGAAACGTCAGCCTTCCTGCTCCTCTGATGCTACTTGGCTTGCTGTGTTTATCTAGCTCTACACCTTGTTATCTCATGTTCATTGTTGTTTGTCATGTTACACCAAACTTTTTATTACCTGGTGTTATGAACCAGACCAAACCCCCTTCAGATATATCAAGGAGATAACCCAGACCCTAACCTTTATCTTATTTAAAGGCAAGTGTAAGGTACTGTGTTCCAGATCCAATTTGATTGGTTCCATTACTTGGTTTAAGCAAAACATACTTTATTCTTACACCCAGTTAAAATAAAAACAAAAGAAAGAAGAATTGGTATAATTTTAACTTTATTGGAAAATTTAGTAGAATAATGATTACATAACCACTAAACAACTTGTTCCAATGCAGTAACATTCCATAAACACACCCTTGGCAAAGGCAAATTCAGTAAAATACATTGTTCCCACATGTGATGTTTCTCCAGGACAGGAGAAAAGAACACCAAGAGGAAATGCTGGCAAATAGACAGAGAACTCCAACTTTTTGCTGTGACACAGAAAGATGCGTAACAGCTTCCACAGCCAATTTCAAAACTCCAACTGCAGAAAGCTAAACTAAAACCCTGGCTCTGTGGGAGCCTGACTCCACCCATTCATGCTGCTTCTATTCTTCGAACTTTAAAAAAAACTCAGGGCCTCACAAGTTGTCTACTTTATTGGCTTGGAAGAGACAACTTAGTACCTCTGACTCAAATCCTCTCTTCAAAATAAAAAAGGACAAAATACACCTCTTAAAGCCATTGTTTTGTCTCACTGGCACCTATGGGACCAGGAGCATACCGGTTGATCAAATATTCTGGATTATCGAGAGGTCCACGTAACCAATGTAAAAGCACATACTAAGTAATAGAAATAATACGCTGGGTATGCACATCACTGTTATACTTTATTTACAGTATAAATCACTTAAATAATAATGCAACTTTGCTTTAAATAAGACGTACAGGCAGGCAACCTTCTCACTCACACACTAACTGATGTTAGATTGCGGTATTTGCAGAGAAATTGGTTTGAAATTGAATCAATTGTTGACATTTTCTGTGGCCATTCGATTGGATAACAAGCATATTTACTTAGAGGTAAATAAATGAAAAAAGAATATAATAATTGGACAGAATAATCAAGTAAACTTTGCAGTATTTGAGGTATATAAGTTTTGCTGATTTATTGAGAGTGCATAGGGTGTCAGTTGAAACAAAGTTTGCTGCATTACAGAATAAAGAGATATGGGGTCCATAGAATCCCTACAGTGTGGAAACAGGCCCTTTGGCCCAACAAGTCCACACTGACACTCAGAGCATCCCACC
>NW_025979006.1:0-6271 GCF_021869965.1 Rhincodon typus | reverse complement strand
AATACTCACTCATCTCTATCCACATGGATAAGGAGAACCACCAATTCGATTGGGACAACACCAAGATCCTGGGACAAGCAAAGCAGAGACAAGCACGGGAATTCCTAGAAGCCTGGTACTCCACTAAGAAAGCCATCAATAAACACATAGAGCTAGACCCCGTATACACTCCATTGCGAAGGAAAACCGGAAGTGAGGTAATCCAGCTCAACAGACACCAAAGTTTAAATAACAGGCGGGAAAACACACCGGCATTTCATCGGAGGCTGCACTGATGATGTTACCCAGCAGAACAACAAACCAGCTCGGTGAGCCAACCAACCTCAACACCCACAACCCGAGCTACAAATCTACTCCAAAACCTTAGAATTGAGGGTTATGGTGAGACGGTGGGTAAGTGGAACTGAGGCCATGAGAAGATCAGCCATGATCTTATTGAATGTCAGAGCAGGCTCGAAGGGCCAGATGACCTACTCCTGCTCCTGGTTCTTATGTTCTCCTGCAACCACCTGCCCGTTTACTTCCTCCCTCCTCAGTATCCAAGGGCCCAAACACATCTTCCAGGTGAAGCAGCGCTTTACCTGCGCTTCACACAATCTAGTCGACTGCATTCACTGCTCACAATGTGGTCTCCTCTACATTGGGAAACAGAAGTGAAGACTGGGTGACCGCTTCACAGAACACTTACGTTCTTGTCCACAAAAAAAAGACTCTGCGCTTCCAGCTGTCTGCCACTTCAGTACACCACCCTGTTCCCTGGCTGACATTGCTGCCTCAGGCTTGCTGAAGTGTTCCAGCAAAGCTCAGTGCAAGCTGAAAGAACAGCACCTCATTTTTCACTTGGGAACTCCACACCCTTCTTGATTCAAGATTAACTTCAAAAATTTTAGGACTTGAGACACCTTCTCCCATGTCCTTACCCCTACCCCCACAAACCAGGCCTTGATATCAGATGGTCAGCTATTACACACTAAGAGATAGTAAGAATTGCCGATGCTGGAGACACAGTACTCCTTTCAGCTACTAATAATCCCCATTAGCAGCTATTCATTCTGCTAGGCTGATTGTTATCCACTTCTTTGTCCATCTGACTCTTCTTCTGTCTCCTTGGGCTCTATCTCCACCTATCATTTACTCCTTACCCCTTCCACCCACCCTATCTTCTCCATAAAACACAACCTTTTCCTAGCTACTATCAGTTCTGAAGAAGGGTTACTGGCCCCAAACATTAACCCTGATTCCTCTGCAGAAATGCCGCCAGACCTGCTGAGATGTTCCAGCAATTTCTGTTTTTGAATCAATTTGATAAATCTTTGCTGCAATCCGTCGATAGCAAGAACATCCTTCCTAGATAAAGAGACCAAAACTGTACAGAATATTCCAGGTGTGACATTACCAATGCCCTGTATAGTTGCAGCAAGATATCCTTGTTCCTGTACTCGAATCTTTTTGCTATGAAGGCTAACATAGAGTTTGCCTTCTTTATTGGCTGCTGCACCTGCATGTTTACTTTCAGCGATTGGTGAACTAGGACACCCAGGTCTCATTGAACATCTACCCCCCCACCCCCGACTCTCAATTCATAGCCATTCAAATTATAATTTGCCTTCCTATTTGTGCTACGAAAGTGGATAACCTCACATTTATCCACATTAAACTGCATCTGCCATTTATTTGCCCACTCACTCAGCCTGTCCAAATCACATTGCAATATCTCTGTATCTGCATCACAGCTCATCCTTCCACCCAGCTTTGTGTTGTCTGTAATTTTGAGATAATACATTTAGTTCCGTCATCTAAATCATTAATATATATTGTGAATAACTGTTGTCCTGGTACCGATCCCTGCGGTACCCCACTAGTCACTGCCTGCCTTTCAGAAAAAGACCCATTTATTCCTACTCTTTGTTTCCTATCTGCTAATCACTTTTCTATCTATCTGAATACGCTGCCACAATACCATGCACTTTCCCTGTGGCCTGCTAGGTTTTGTTCATTTCAGATGCCTAACCAGTTCCCTTTGAAATATCATGATTGAATCTGCCTCCAATACACTCTCAGGAAGCACGTTCTAGATCCAAAGTAATCACTGCTGAAAGAAGATATTTCTCCGATCGTCTTTGGACCTTTTGCATATCACCTTAAATCTACATTTGCTGATTCTTGATCCATCCACAGGCAACAGTTTCTCTCTATCTACTTTGTCTAGATCCCTCGTGCTTTTGAAAAATCTCTTCTAAACTTTCTGTTCTCTAAGATGAGCAACACCAGATTTTCCAACCCATTCACACAGCTGAAGTCCCAAATAAAAACATCATGATACTTTGTTTCCTGTCAGTCAGCCAACTCTGTAACCATGCTGCTTCAGTGCCCTATATTCCATAAGCTTCCGCCTTGTTCACAAGCCTATTAATGTGACACCTTATCAAATGTCTTCTGAAAGTCCATTGTTATAGATAAGGGAGAAAATCGACCTGAAACCCCAAATATTTCCCTTAATGTTTGGAGTCGGTGGGTATTTTGAAAAGGTGTGTGATTCTCAGTCCTCTTTTATGTGTTGTCACTTTAAAGAGCCAGCAGCATATATTTTGTGAGTTTATGTAAAGGAGGTTAGTTATTCACATAATCCTACCAGAAGTCTAATTGTTATGCCGCTCACAGACACAAACACCCAATAAAAATCCATGAAAGAAAATAGAGCAGTCTTACAAATGGCAAACAAAAGGTTGGTTCACCTTTCCCAGTTGGTTCATCTTGGAAAGTCATGGTGATGTGGGTCTGATAAAGAAAGGAGTCTTCTCCATTCGGTTCTGAAGAAGGGTCAGTGAACCCAAGACATTAACTCTGCTTTCTCTCTGCAGATGGTGCCAGACCTGCCAAGTTTTCCCAGCAATTGCTATTTTTATTTCTGACTTCCAGCATTTACAGCTCTTTGGATTTTTTTTTGTTTAGCGTCTTCTCCACTCTTCAGTTGTAGTTTAGCGGTGTTCAAAGAGCTGGAGTCAGGACTGTTGCATGATTGTTTCCACAGGTAATGAAGTCAGTTCCTTGTGGCTTCCTTACCAGAAGGTCAAGTTCTGAGCCTGTTGATTTTTGAGGGAAAGGAATCTGGCTGGTAGGCTTCAAAAGTTTTATAGCTGCTTGTGTTTTAGGGTGAAGATGGCACAGTCTTTTGCTGTTGCAGGTGACATTTTCCTATTTTTTTTGTTGTCTACCGAGGTCTTTCTGAGTTTCTGTTAAAAATATACTAGTTCTTGCAGGCTATAGTCATATGACCAATACTGTGAGTAATATGACCAATACCAGTGTTAGATGAAAGTCATTGCTATACAATGGAGATAATGGATGCTTCTTCACACTTCCTCAGGATGAATTAGTTTCTGCCCAGTTTGCATTGTTAGGGTTCCAACTCAGAGACATGGAGTCTGGACTTGTGTTTGGGGTAAATATCTAAACAATAGCAAATGTAAATTCTGCAGATAGTATTCATCTGGATGTGTCCATTCAAGAAAGAGAGCCCCACTCATGGTTATTCAGGCATGAACTTTGAAGAATGTTTTGAGGGAGCAATTGCGAAGGTCACCTGACCTCAGCAACCTTCTTAAACAGCCTTGACAGCTTTCATTTATTAAATAAAATACATTTCTGACAAAAAATATATACAAACTCAGGCATGTTTGAAGGCACCTCATCAAAATACACAATCATGCAAGTTAGGAATGAAAGACCTGCATTTATATAGCACTTTTCATGACCACCAGGCATCTCAAAGTGTTTCACAGCGAAAGGAACACTTTTCACAGTCCAACCACTGTTGTTGTACTGAAAGGCAGGAGCTAATTTTGAGCACAGCAAAATTTCCACAAACAGAAATGTGATAAGGACCAGATACAGGTCGTTCTCCTATAACACAATGGTTGCGTTCTTGTGCGACCTCGCTCTACAGAAAATTGCCATAGAAAATCACGTTATAGGGAAATCACTGTAGAACATCGCTATACTGTGCAGTAAAAAGTTTGCATTATCCAAACATTATCCACCATTCATCAATCGCATTACAGCCAATTTGCATTAAAGAACACGTGTTATAGCAGATATACCTGTAATCTTATTTTTGTGATGTTGAATGAGGCATAATTACTGCCCAGAAAACCATGGATAATGCCCCACTTTTCTTTAAGGTAGCAAAGACGAAAGCTTGTATCGAGTAAAAGCAAAAGTGGGAGAGGGTATCTTCTGCAGCTATACCACTAAGAAATATTAGTACGGCTTGAAAAGTGGAGAGATTTTATTTGCTTGCACTCAGCCCAACAGTGTTTGAAAACTGCAGAATTAAATTATTGTCCGAATTTATTGTTAAGATTGGCTTAATAGATGAGCGTGATATGAGCGGGGGTAGGACCTTGCTGCAGTGCCCCTATTATCACTTGGTCAGTTGTGAACCCATGACACAGAATTTCACTTGTTGCTAAAATATTTTATGTCCCTAGACGCAGCCTGTTCCTTCTTTGGAACAGTGTTGTTGTTAGTGGTAGCTCAAACTACATGGGTTGACAAAACAATCAACCTCTGACTTCATGGTTATACCACTTGTAAGTACAGGATAGTGACATCCATGTGTTGCTTTACTACTTTCTGTAATGGTGAGATGTCCCTATTAAGGATCATCGGCACTTAGTCTCTGCTTTACTACAGTATGACTTTATTCTTGTAGTTGAAAAATGTGTCTTTTATTGCCAAGTGATAATTTAATAAGTACTTTCTTTTATGCTGCTATTTTCAATTATGCCTTTTTAAGGTTTTCAGACCATGCATAATTGTTTGTTTTATGCTTTAGACAGATTTAAGTCCCAGGCCTCTGCTAATGACATGCTATAGTTAGCCAGTAATGGATTGCTGAAGGGCAATCTAAGGTGATGTCTGTAATATATGTCCCACTTGCTTTACCTCAAGATGTTTCTGTCCATTTCCTCCATCACCTAGGAACATTAGCTGATGGTGTGAAGAATAATGGGCCAAATATGCATCCAATATCATGTGATGGAATATAATACAGTTTTACCATACCATCCATTGATTTAACTCACTAACTGGAATGTCCGCTGAACCACATTTCCTTTCAATTTATATATGTCCTTTGAAAGAGTGTGTAAAATAATTCATCATGCAGGTTTGCTGCTCTGGTCTGGTACAAATTGTGGAAGACAGCAACACACGCATTCCAATTTAAATACACTGAAAATATTTCATAGTGATTGTATGGCAGAAATGATCAATTATGTGAGCAGCTGCAAAAACTAGACTTCAAAAGGAAGAACTGTTTTACATGATGTGGTACTGTGTCAAACAGATCAAGACTGCTTTAGGTTTGATCTCTGTTCCACACTGAGACACTTCATCTCAGTCAGAGTAGCTGTGGGAGTGTTACAATTGGCCTCAGTGTCAACAGGTCGGAAGGAGAAAATTAAAATCAACACAAGAACTCGCTAAATCACTATCTAGTGATTCCTGTTTGAAAGCATTTTTGAGAAGACATCAAATAACAGAATCAAGACAGAATTGGATCAGCCACTGCTAATTATGCAATTAAAAAACTTGTCAAGAAAAGCAATTGATCAAAGTTTTCGAAGATTGGTGACATTTCTGAAACTATAGTTAACACAAGTCACATTTTTGAAAGAAGGGCTGTAAATTTAGGAGGGGGTGGAATTGTACAATCCCCTCGGTTTTTTCTTTCTTTTCTGTCCTTATGAGGTTCATCTTATTGTAGTTTTGTCCTGATCAGCCAGTCTGTCTTTTCTGAATAAAAGTTTGATTTTCACCATTCCATCTTGCCTCCACTGATATTTTGTTGGCTTCAGGGTGTTTAGCACTGACCTCCTCCTTGTTCATATTAGATCTCCCTACAATTCTCCTGAGTATTTTCAATCAGACAAGCCAACAACTCTTAACTAAAACATTTCAGAGAAAACTGTATTTTAGATGAGAAGTTACTGCAGTGAATTACCACATTTTAACCCAAAAAGACACAAGAAGTTAATTATAGGATACTTTCGATCTTTCCGTTTGGAGCTTTTCAAGTTATGTTGTGAATGAAAGGGATAAGAATGATTTAAAGGAAAAATAAATAAAATTAACACACAATTGTGCAGCTGTTACTAAAAGGAACTGCAGAAATGGACTATTGTGAGGAGGGATAACAAGGTGTAGAGCTGGATGAACACAGCAGGCCAAGCAGCATCAGAGGAGCAGGAGGGTCTAGGCCTGAAAC
>NW_025979005.1:0-2500 GCF_021869965.1 Rhincodon typus | reverse complement strand
TCCAAACTCCTCCACCTCTGGCCACCATGTGGTTTGACTATCAAATGCTCTCTGAAACGGACACGAAGTTCAAGGGGCTATTAGGACAAAACCAGAAATAATTAGAGAAAGCCAACAGACCTGGTTTTATCTGTGTAGAGGGAAAGAAAGTTAACATTTTGGGTCCAGTTCTAGAGATAACCGGTTGTAGCCTGGGAAAGGGTGATACATATGCTCAAGATAGGGTGGGGGGAGGAGTAAACGATACGTGGAGATGGAACCCAGGGAGAGAGAGGGGAAGAAAGAGAGAGAAAACAGCAGTTGGGCAGACAAAGGGAAGGGTCTAGGCCCGAAACGTCAGCCTCTCTGCTCCTATGATGCTGCTTGGCCTGCTGTGTTCATCCAGCCCTGCACCTTGTTGTCTCGGGTCATTGTCAGCCTGGGAGAATCAATAGATAACAAGGTGTGGAGCTGGATGAACACAGCAGCATCAGAGGAGCAGGAAAACTGACGTTTTGGGTCTGGACCCTTCCTCAGAAAATGCTCCTCTGATGCTGCTTGGCCTGCTGTGTTCATCCAGCTCTACACCTTGTTATCTCAGATTCTCCAGCATCTGCATTTCCTACTATCTCTGGGAGAATCAATAGCTGTTAATGGGGACAATCCATAGGATGGTTTGTGGGAGCAGGCTGTGTGATGACAAGGTCTGGTGTTGTTTTGGGGGGTAAGGACAAGGGGAGAAGGTGCTCAGGACCTGAAATGATATTGAGTCCTGAATGCTGCAGGGTCCCCAGGCAGAAAATGAGGTCTTGTTTCTCCAGCTCGTGCTAAGCTTCGCTGGAACATTGCAGCAAGCCTGAAACAGGGATGTTAGCTAGGGAACAGGGTGGGGTGTTAATGTGGCACGCAGCTGAAAGCTCAGGGTTATTTTTACAGGCGGAGGGAAGCTATTGATGGGTAAAACATTAATGGTATGACCACATCCCGCGATGGAAAGTAGATACGTACTAAAATAAATTGCTCACTTTCTGCCCCCATCGATTTCTACTGTCAGTCTCTCTCTCTCTTCATCTGTATGCAAGTCCCTCACATTCTCTTTCTCTGTCCGTGAACAAATGAGACTGGTTCGGTTTGGGAACCCTGGTCAGCATGGACGAGTTGGGCCGAAGGGTCTGATTCCACGCTGTATGATTCGACGATACCTTTACATCTCTCAGCCTGTCTCAAACCGATTCTCTCTGTCCCTGTTGCCCCTCCATTAATTGGATGATATTTGAACAGGAAGAAAAGCTATTGGGGAGAACTTGTACGAGGGGAACCGGATCTTCAGAGAGCCAGCACAGGCACGATGGGCCGAATAGCCTCCTTCCGTACTGTATCATTCATTGGTTCTACGCAAATCCTTTGGGATTTTGATGTGGCCCTGGGTTTGAAATCTCTCCTTTACCTTCTCTGCTCCTAAGCGAACAAGCCTGGATTCACAAGTCTCTGTATTCCCTGAACCCCATCATCCCTGTATAGAGCAAAGGAAACTTTGGCGAATGATTAAATTAGTTAACGAGCGACCTTGCTCCTGAGTGAGATTGTTACTGAGCACGTTAGTGAGCGAAGTAATTGGTTACAGAGTGAGTGAGTGGTTAGTGAGAGGAGTGAGCGAGGTAGGTGGTTTAGTGAGTGAGCGGGGGAGTGAGGTTAGGGGAGTGAGATAGTTGGTCAGTGGGTGAGGTAACACAGTGTGGAGATCGAGGAACACAGCGGGTCAGGCTGCATCAGAAAATCAGGAAACTTAATGTTTTGAGGTTTACACCCTTCACCAGGACTGGGGAGGGGGAACGGAGCTCAGAATTAATTCCAGGGGGTGCCGGGGAAAGGTAGGTGTGACGGTGATACAAAGATGCAGGTAGGAGGTTGTGGAAATAGGTCAGTGGGAAGTGTAGGTGGATAGGTGCGAGATAAGATGGACAGGTTGTGTCAGGTCAGGGAAGCAGGGATGAGGGGGTGGGTTGGACAGGAATGAGGCTGGGGGTGGGGAGATTTTAAAACCTGGTGAATTCTATGTTTAGGCCATGGGGCTGTAGGCTCCCGAGGCAGTATACTGTTCACTGTCTCTGTCTCCAGTTCTTGCTATCTCCCAGTGAGTGAGGTAGTTGGTCAGTGAGTGAGGGATTGAGTGAGTGAGTGAGTGAGCGAGTGGGTGAGTGAGTGGGTGAGTGAGTGAGTGGGTGAGTGAGTGAGTGAGTGAGCGAGCGAGTGAGAGTGAGTGGGTGAGTGAGTGGGTGAGTGAGTGGGTGAGTGAGTGTGAGTGAGTGAGTGAGTGAGAGTGAGTGAGTGAGAGTGTGAGAGTGAGTGAGTGTGAGTGAGTGTGAATGAGTGAGTGAGAGTGGGTGTGAGTGAGTGAGAGTGAGTGTGAGAGTGAGTGAGTGAGTGAGTGGGTGAGTGAGTGGGTGAGTGAGTGTGTGAGCAAGTGAGTGAGTGATTGAGTGAGTGAGTGGGTGGATGAGTGAGTCAGTGAGTGAGTGAG
>NW_025979004.1:0-6271 GCF_021869965.1 Rhincodon typus | reverse complement strand
AACTCTGTTTTCTCCTCCACAGACGCTGCCAGACTTGCTGAGCTTTTTCAGCAACTTTGTTTTTGATCACAATCATATACACTGCCTGTAATGTAATCAAATGCCCCAAGCCACTTCACACAGGCATTATCAAATTCAGAGCATCTTGAAGAGAACGGAGGCAGAATAAAGATTTTGGAGGGGAGGGGTTGGAATTCTAGAATTTGGGACTTAAGCAGCTGAATGCACATCCACCAGTGATAGTGTCACTGTAAACAGACGACAAAATTGAGATGTGCACAGATATCTCAGAAGGGTAGTTGTGTTGGAGGGGACTACAGAGATAGGGAGTTGAACTCAAAAAGATATTATTTTGAAATTGAGATATTGCTTAACCAGCAGCCAAAGTAGGCCAGCTAACAATGAGTGAAGACTATGTATCAATATTTTCTATATCTCACTGTTAGTCAGTGAATGGCTTTCACTTCCTTTGAAAATCTCAGTAATATCCCAGGTGCTATAACACTGGGTGATACAGGATCGTGGCAGCAATTCCTTATAGAGGAAAAGGGAATCTGCAATGCTGTTTGCACTCTTATCCTTCTCCACCCTGTCACCTGGCTCTTGCCGGGATATGTGCCCACGTATTCTGGTGTACTCTCCTCATCCCACCACCTCAGCCAATGGATCTTTTTTTTTCCAAATGGCTCTGGATGGCTGGTGTCAGGTTGCTGACAATGGAATTCATCACAGCTGACTCCAGCCTCGTCTTACACAACATTTAGATTTCAGGTGATTACATTATTCAAATCCTTCAGGAGCAGGAATGATGATTGAATTTATTCGCTTTCAGTTCTTGAATTGGAACTACGAAGGGCTAATTCTAGCAAGCCTATTGAACGACGATCTCTGGTTACTCAAAACAAATCAACGATTAAACCTGGGACAGTGCCATGCGTGTAACAATTGAGCTATTGAAGTTGAACCCACTAGCCCCATCTCCACATTATTTCCATTTATAGTCTTTCATTAGAAGAATGGTAATTTCCACAGGTCATGTCTTCTTTAACTAGCACTAACCACATGAATGTTGGTGGAAAATGGGGTGGCGCACATGATGGTGAAGCAGGAACAATCCATGGGAGGTGACTTCCCTTTGCTCCAACTGCAGTTATCACGAGCACGCCAAGAGGCAGAGCCTTACTTTACCATGGAGCACAGAAGAACCAAGATTCTCCAGAGGAGGAATCTCATTCTGCTAATATCATGGAATCAAATCAGGCTTTGATACTAATTTACTCTCAGAACAGTATTGGTGCAAAGCTGAATCCACCGAGAATAAAGTGTGAATTCACCCTTTAGTGTAACAGTTCTGAGGTAACACATGTAACACGTAGGTGTGTGTTACAACTACAACCCAGCAAAACATCCCATGGAGAATGCATAACCCCTTCCATTATGACCTCAGTGGTTACTGACCTGTTTTTGCTACTAACTTCAATGTCTCAATATTATTTTCTCATCAGGTACCTATCTCTGTAATCTGCACTAGCCCCATGACCCTTTTGAGATCTCTGTGCTCTTCCAATTCAGGCCTCCTGTGTGTGGCTGTTTTTAATCACCCACCGATGGTGGCTGTGTCCTTTGTAGGAGTGCAATCAGACAAAATCTGAGTCGTACAAGGGGATATCAGGGCAGGTAATCAAAACTCTGATCAAAGATTTGGGTTTCGAGCAAAGACTTAGAGGAATGAAAGATAGAGAGTTCGAGAGGTTTAGGGAGGGAATTACAGAGCTTTGGTTCAAGAGTATATTTAAGCCATAGCCACTATTGGTGGAGAATAAAGCAATCAGGAAGGTACACAGGCCAGAACTGGAGGACAGCAATGATCTCAGGAAGGCTGTTCGATGGAGAAGGTTACAGAGATAAGATTCTGCAATGTTACAGAGTTGATTTAAACAAAAGGATGAGAATTTTTAAATCCCAGTGGTGCTGGGACAAGAGCTAATACAGGTCATTGAGTTTGGGGGTGATAGGTGAATGGGATTTGGTGCAGTCAGAATACAGACAGCAGTTTTGGGATGAGCTCAAGTCTATGGAGTTAGGTAGGAGTGATGGTCGGTCAAGGATGCATTAGAATGAAGCACTTTCAACGTACAACAGCTAGGTGTTGTGTATTGAGGTTATCACTCCAAATGCATCAGGAAGAGGAATCACAATAGCAGTATGGTTTTTTACCAATATGCCTTCTTGTCAGCTCCACTGCTGCATTCCTGTTCACATTTGACAGCAGCCCTAAGCAGAAGCGTTCGGAGTTGGATGGATCAGTAAAGCCATCGACAGTGAGAGAGGGCTGTGAAGCGTGGAAAGTCTCTCCCACTCGCTGGTTCAGTTCATAGTAAGCAATGGAGCACCAAAAAGCCGGCTCACAGTAGGTGACTGGCTGCAGGTCTGCAAAAGAGAAGAGCAAAATAAAGAATTGTAGAATGCAAGGCTCGAGTGGCTGGTTTTCTCCTTCCAAGTCCATTTGTTGTAACTCTACCAATGTCCTGATGACACACCAACTGCACTAAGCTTCTCAAGATTGCTAGCACTCAGTTTCTGAATCAGAAAGCTGGCAAACAAATAGCATGAGGTTTCAAAGCATCACCATCCGATTATTTCAGAATAGACCATTAATCCAATCCAGTCTGCACTACAGACTTTAAATCCACAAGTTATCCAGACCAATTCCACTCTCACTTTTACCTAATAAATATTCCTATTTAGTGCAATCAACAATTTTGCTTTTTCAGGAGTGGATGTTGATTGGTGGAAGAAAATTATACATTTGCATGACTCTTTGAAGACTTCTTTCTAATTGCTCCTTTAATAACATTTCATGATCTCCTTAAATTCATGACTGTTCCTTACTGATCACAAGGAACAATCCCAACAGACGATCACTGTAACTCCCCTCAGTCTCATCTGCTGCATTGAAAACATTTTCATAGAAGAGGCTAAAAAAATTCCGGGAAGTAGAGTGGCCAGTTTCTATGCAGCAAGATCACATAACAGCATTGAAATAATTGTCAAAATCATCTGTTTAATTAAGTTAGTCTGGGGTTAAGTATTGTCCAGGGCATTGGAGAATTCTCCTGTTCTTTGTCAAAACTGTAGCCATGGGATGTTTGACACTTAAAATATACATTTGCTAAATCCTTCCACACCCCACCCACCCAGCTACACACACACACAAACTCTTTCTCATTTATAGTTAGTAGGAACTGCAGGATGAGTTGTGGGAAATGCGGGAGATACACTTCCTCCCACCCACTTTCCTGCAAAAATGCCATCCCCTATTCCCAATTCCTTCGTCTCCACTGCATCTGCTCCCAGGATGAGGCATTCCACTCCCGAACTTTTCGGATGTCCTCGTTTTTCAAGGACCGCAACTTCCCCCCCGAGTGGTCGAGAACGCCCTCGACCGTGTCTCCCACATTTTCCGCAACTCATCCCTCACACCCCCTCCCCGCAATAACAACCAAAACAGAATCCCCCTCATCCTCACGTACATCCCACCTACCTCCAGATCCAACGCATCATCCTCCGACACTTCCATCATCTGCAATCCTACCCCACCATCAAAGACATTTTTCCCTCCCCACCCTTATCTGCTTTCCGGAGAGACCACTCTCTCCAGGACTCCCTTGTCCGCTCCACACTCCCCTCCAGCCCCCCCACACCCGGCACTTTTCCCTGCAACCGCAGGAAGTGCTACACCTGCCCCTACACCTCCACCCCTCACCCCCATCCCAGGCCCCAAGAAGACTTTCCACATCAAGCAGATGTTCACCTGCACATCTGCTAATGTGGTTTACTGTATCTGCTGTTCCCGATGTGGCCTCCTCTACATCGGGGAAACCAAGCGGAGGCTTGGGGACCGCTTTGCGGAATGCCTACGCTCGATTCGCACTAAACAACTGCACCTCCCAGTCGTGAACCATTTCAACTCCCCCTCCCATTCCTCAGACGACATGTCCATCCTGGGCCTCCTGCAGTGCCACAACGATGCCACCCGAAGGTTGCAGGAACAGTATCTCATATTCCCCTTGGGAACCCTGCAGCCCAATGGTATCAATGTGGACTTCACAAGCTTCAAAATCTCCCCTCCCCCCACCGCATCCCAAAACCAGCCCAGCTTGTGGGGTACAGTTGTTCAGGCCAACAATACCTTGAAGGTGAACTACCGTCCTAACAGCACTGTAGCTGTCCCTACACCAAATATTGCAGCTCACCACCGCTTTTTCAAGGGCAATTAAAGATGGGCAATAAATGCTGGCACAGCATCATCAATGAAGCCCACATCAATGGGAGAAAATTTTAAAAAGACTATTTTTTTGCCCATTAGGGCAAGGGACTGAACTTGGCAGTAATGGGCATAGGGGTAGAGAACACAAGTGTCAGAAGCACATTCACTCTCTCACAATGACACACTTGTTTGCACACTGTCACTTGTCCAATGTCAAAAAGTATGTTGTCCAACAGCATTCACAAGCAGTAAACCCAGCTGATATTTAAATCCCACATTGAGAGTCACCAGATTCTAAACAGATGAGGGAAAGTTTGAGGTACATTGTTACTGAAGGCTGCACGGTGGCTCAGTGGTTACACTGATGCCTCACAGCACCAGGGACCCAGGTTCGATTCCAGCCTCGGGCGACTGTCTGTGTGGAGTTTGCACATTCTCCCAGTGTCTGCGTGGGTTTGCTCCGGTTTCCTCCCACAGTCCAAAGGTGTGCACTTTAGGTAGATTGGCCATAGTGTCCAGGGATGTGGAGGCTAAGTGGATTAGCCATGGGAAATGCAGGATTACAGGGATAGGGTCTGGGTGGGATGCTTTTCAGAGGGTCAGTGTGGACTCCATGAGCCAAACAGCCTGCTTTCACACTGTAGGGATTCAATGATATACCACCAACTCTCTAGCAATGATGCACTGCAGTGCGGTAGTACAAGCTGTAATGGTGAGGAAGAAAAGGATTCAGACAGAAACACAGTTTCTTCACGTTGTAACTGCAAATAACGAACAGGAAGTGTAGTATTTCTGCATGGTTTACTGAGTCATCACATTTCTTGCCACATTTCCTGTTTATGTTTTAAACTTATACTGGATTCAGTTTTAGCACACGCTTGCAGACATTTTATTTTGTTTTCTCAACCTCTCTCTCCCCTCCATACTGTCCCATAGCAGCCATTCTTTAGACAGATAGCAAGTGTCAGGGGCCATGCTCAATCCTGCAAGTATATCCCAGTTTCAGCCTCAGGATATTGATCAGGAGCTTCCTCAATAAAACCAGGCTCTAAAAGGATACGAGCATCACAGGCAAGGTCATGCATTTATTGCCCATTGCCTTCAAGTAGTTGGCAGTGCACTGCCTTCTTGAACCACTGCAGTTAGATACATGGGTATATTGGTACCCCCAAGTTGTTTTTTTTGCTTGCAGTGATTTGATACAGCCGAGCGACATGGCTGGGCCATTTATCGGAGCTGTGTGTCTGGAGTCACATGTAGGTCAGAGCCAGAAAGATGGCAGATTTTCTCCCCTGAAGGACATCAGTGAAGCAGATGGATTTTTGCAACTTGATAGTATTGTCGCCATCATGATGGAGGATACTAGCTTTTTATTCCAGATTCATGAGTTAAATACATTTTAATTCACCCAGCTGCCATGATAGCATTTAAACATCACTCTGGAGGATTACTTAAAGCCTCTGAATTACTGTTCTACCATCTCCCTCTTACTTCCACTGGGACCAACTCTGCCAACAGTTGCCAAACTGACCTCAGGGTCAACAAGGTGCAGGGCTGGACGAACACAGCAAGCCAAGCAGCGTCACAGGAGCAGACAGGCTGACGTTTCGGGCCTAGACCCTTCATCAGAAAAGGGGGAGGGGAAGGGGGTTCTGAAATAAATAGGGAGAGAGGGGAAGGCGGCTAGAAGATGGATAGAGGAGAAGATAGGTGGAGAGGAAACAGACAGGTCAAAGAGGCGGGGTTGGAGCCAGTAAAGGTGAGTGCAGGTGGGGAGTTAGGGAGGGGATAGGTCAGTCCGGGGAGGACGGACAGGTCAAGGGGGCGGGATGAGGTTGGTCGGTAGGAGATGGAGGTGCGGCTTGAGGTGGGAGGAGGGGATAGGTGGGAGGAAGAACAGGTTAGGGAGGCAGGGACGAGCTGGACTGGTTTTGGGATGCGGTAGGGGGAGGGGAGATTTTGAAACTTGTGAAATCCACATTGATACCATTGGGCTGCACC
>NW_025979003.1:0-6272 GCF_021869965.1 Rhincodon typus | reverse complement strand
GGGGGGGGCGCAAGAGTGTGTGTGTCAGTGAGTGAGTGTGGGGGGAGACTGTGTGTGTGTATGTGTGTCGGGGGGTGAGTGTGTGTATGTGACTAACTGATTAAAGATTTAACAGCATCTTTGGTTTGTTAGTACATCCTCATCAATGGTGTGAACCTTAGATCTTTTACTTATAAATTCTGTGTCTGATAACTACCTCTCTCACTGACACCTGAAGAAAGACAGGCTCCAAAAACTTATAATTTCAAATAAACCTGTTGGACTATAGCCTGGTGTCATGTGATTTCTGGCCCTGTCAGGATGGTGAGTGGTTTGGAGTATATGCTGCCCTTGTCCTTCTCGATGGGAGTGTTTGTGCGTTTGTAAGGTGCTGCCTCAGGATCTTTGGTGAATTTCTGCAGAGCGTTTGTAGACGGTGTACACTGCCACTACTATAGTTGCTAATGCCCTGGCAAAACCGAAATCAATGAGAATCATGAGGCAAATTCTTCACTGGTTGGAGTCTTGCCTGGCACATAGGAAGATGGTTGTGGTTGTTGGTGGTCAGTCATCTCAGCTCCAGGCCATCTCTGCAGGAATTCCGCAGTGTAGTGTCCTAGACCCAACCATCTTCAGCTGCTTCATCAATGACCTTCCCTCCATCATAAGGTCAAAAGGGGGTATTTTCACTGATGATTGCACAATGTTCAGCACCATTCGTGACCCCTCAGATACTGAAGAAATCCATGTCCGAATGCAGGTCACCCTGGACAATTTGCAGGCTTGGGCTGACAAGTGGCAAATAACATGAATGCCCCATAAGTGCCAGGCAATGACTATCTCCAGTAAGAGACAATCTAACCATCATCCTTTGACATAGAAGGGCATTACCATCACTGAATCCCCCACTATCAACATCCTGGAGTTGCTATTGACCAGAAACTGTACTGGACTAGTTATACAAATATCGCAGCTACAAGACCGGAGGCTAGGAGTACTGCAATGATTAACTAGCCACCTGACTCCCCAGAGCCTGTTCACCATCTACAAGGCACAAATCAGGACTATGATGGAATACTCCCTACTTGCTTGGATATGTGCAGCTCCAAAAACACTGAAGAAGTTTGACACCATCCAGGACAAAGCAATATGCTTGATTGACGTCATATCCTCAAAAATGCACAAACATCCACGATGGCACTCTACAAGATGCGCTTCAGAAATACACCAAAGATCCTTAGGCAACACCTCCCAAACCCACAAACACTTCCATCTAGAAAGACAAGGGTAGCAGATACGTGGGGCGTCACCATTCCCTCAGTGTCGCTGGGTCAAAATCCAGGAACTCCCTGCTGAATAAAATTGTGCATCTACCTACAACAAATGGACTAAAGCGGTTCAAGAAGGTAGAACACCGCCACCTTAACCCTCACCCTAACCTATCTTCTCAAGGTCAAATAGAGATGGGCAATAAATGCTGGCTCAGCCAGCAACATCTGTATCTTATGAGTGAAGAAAATAATTGCACTTTTTAAAGACACAATTCGAATCATGCTCGTATCCTTTATGCAAAAAAAAATTCAGCTATTCAGAGAATGAGAGGTAAGTTTGCTTCTATTCAGGCATGTATAGCTACATTAGTGAGTTTCATTATCGCGTGTAAATTTTTTTTCATGTAGCAACATTCACATGGATGCAAATATGATCAAAACCACTGTGTGCACTGTTAAAAACAGAAAATTTAGGAGAAATCTCTGCAGATTAGGCAGAACTTCAGTACAGAAGGAAACAAAGTTAACATCTCAGGCCAGAGATAACAAGGTGTAGAGGTGGATGAACACAGCAGGCCAAGCAGCATCAGAGGAGCAGGAAGGCTGACGTTT
Source organism: Rhincodon typus (assembly GCF_021869965.1). Lineage (NCBI taxonomy): Eukaryota > Metazoa > Chordata > Chondrichthyes > Orectolobiformes > Rhincodontidae > Rhincodon > Rhincodon typus. The sequence goes on along the minus strand of NW_025979003.1, from coordinate 4,410 downwards.
CGGGCCTAGACCCTTCAGGCCTGTGACTTCTCATCAGATCTAGCAAAGGTTAGAGATCTAATAGGTTTTGACCAAGCGATGGTTGGAACAAGTACAAAAGCAAGGTCTGTGACAAGGTAGAAGACAGGAGACAAAACAGAAATTGCTGGAAAAGCTCAGCAGGTGTGGCAGCATCTGTGAAGGAAAAAAGCAGAGTTAACATTTTGGGTCCAGTGACAGGAGACACTGAATGACAGAGAAGGTAATCCCCCAGGGCCAAAAGGAATGGAGATCGGGCAGGAGAAGAAATAACACAAGTGCCTGAAGCAGTGTGCTCCTGAGTGAAAGAGAAAACCAAATCAAATGGACACGAGTTTATGACCTGAACTTGATGATGACCCTGAAAGGCTGTAAAGTTCCTAATTGAAAGATGAGGTGCTGTTCCTAAAGTTTGTATTGAGCTTCACTAGACCGGAACAGAAATGTCAATATGACTTTTCTTTATTTATCTTTATTTCTGATTTCAGTTGCTCTGACAGTCTTGATTATACAAAGTAATGGGCAGTTTGATGTTTGTTGGTCCTGACTATCTTCTGGAGTAGCATTGCCCTTGTTAGTCTAGGTATGATCTCAATTAATGGGTGTTTATCCTGATGTACTCCTATCAAAATTGGAATCCTTGAAACAAGGCCAGGGTAGTGCATAAGTCATATTAGAATGATTCAAAATAGCACAGCCATGACATTTGCTAATAGATTGGCAATCTCTAAACTTCATTTTCATAATATTACTGTTATTTAGCACAATCTTTGAAACCTGCTATTAGATCTAAGGTTTTACGCATGGAACTTCAGGCCTGCGGTTACATTAACTTCCTTGCATTTAATTTTTTTATTTCTCTTCGTCTTTACATGTCTTCCGTATTATCTACTTCACCATGATTGGCTTGCTAGTCAATTTTAATCATTCCTTTGTTTACTATTGAAATAGTTTGCTTTCCAAAATGACATTTTTTAAATTGGGAAACCAAAACATGGGGCAGAGGCCCAAAGTAAAGAACAATAGCAAAGATGAAAAAAGAGAGATTAAGTTCAGAAGTTGTCAAGTAATCCAAAATCTGAGTTTGAGATGTCCAAAGATTGTAAAGAAAGAATGAAGGAAGTAAGAAGTCGACTGCTTATGCTAATATTAAATCAGATTAAGAATTTTTGAGAGAGATTTCAATACCATGACAATGGAAAAGCATGTAGGAGAGTAGTTTATTGGTTTCTTGGAAGAGAGAAGCAGGGAGAGCTCAGAAGATCACTGACCAAGTAAACAGACCAGAAGGGTGATCTGACTTAATTGGATGAGGTATGGTCTAGTTTGGATCATTGAGCTGTGTAATTCAACAGTAAGGCAGGTAAACAGAAAGATGGGTAGAATCAGATTCATCTACTTCAATCAATATAGGTGATCATCATATGAAAATAGGTAACATGTTGTGCTGCCGCTCATTTCTGTCAATCATCTGTATTTTATCAAACATTCCAAAACAGAGCCTCCTCCCTCTGAAGTCTCTTGACTTTTGTAAACTGCAGTTTCCTTTTCCTCAATAATAGACTAACTTATGATAACATTGCCTTTCTTCTTAATTTTCCCTTCCCAAGCAGACTAGTTTCAAAACATTGTCTAAAAAAGTCGGATGCTGTACCGACTGAGCTATTTGGGCATTATCTAGCATTATGATTGAGGAATGTTTCTCCAACCATCCTGTCAACCTAACATGCTTAGTCTCTGGGGAGAAGCAACTTCTGTTTCACATATTATTTGTCCTCTATCTGAATGTCTTTTCAAAACAAATCTTTTGAGAATAAAAAAGTCAGCACTAAATTTTGCAAATCTCAAATACTTTCTGTAGGAAAATTGTCAAGAATGCTGAAATGTAATGAGTTCAAAATTGCTATGCTTTTTCATTGGACTCAAATTACCAAAGAACCAATCTATTGACATTTTGTTTCATATCTGAAAATGTTCATTTGCGGCCCCTGCTTTTAAAAAAAACACATTCTATAAATTTTTGTGTCATTTCATATTCACCACAACAAACCCATTAGGGATTTATACACTTCTGTATTATACACTTGTATCTTATTATTACATGTCACTATTGTTATAGAAAAGAGCATCGTCCAATTTATTCTTAGTATACTGTAAAGTACACTATTAATAAACATGAATAAAAATCATCAGCTCATATACAGACCAATGCCTACTTTCTCACAAGCTCTGAGCACCTATCTTCAGTGATGGCAACCAAAATGTATTCTCTAAATCTATACCAGCGTCTCTCAGGCATAGTTTTACAAACCGTACAGGACAGTTACTAACAATGAACATCAAAGTTTACTTTTAGCCTCAACCTGAATGAAAGCTGAGAAGAAGTTGGTGATGAGCACATAATTTATACCCAATTAATTCCTCAGTGATTGGAATAATTCATGTGGTTATATATGCTGTTAGTATTTTTGTAATTAACTGCATTTGTAATTGCTGCAGACTTGTAAATTATTAATCTGTGTGTATTTCTTTGGCAAATTTCACATCTGAGAAGATAGCATAATTTATGGGATGCATTAACAAGGCTCCTTTTGAAAATACAGGAATTTTCAGGAAAATCGCTGGACAATTTGCGCTGCTGCACTGTTAGTCTTACCAAAGCTGGTAATCACATCAGCTTGCTCTGAGCCTCCCCACTGAACTTCCAGGTTCTTAGAAAATTGTTGAATTTGCATTATGCCCACCTCTGGCTTTTAAAGCTAGAAATTCATGTCATCTCGGATCCTATTCATGCATGGTTTTTGAGTCCAGTGGAGCTGTGTGGTCTCACTCCAAAATTTTTGCAAGACCTCTTGTTAAATTATTTTTTATTTGTTTTGATGATGTCTTGCCAATGTTGTTATTTGTTAATGCTGGAAGGTGATACTTTTCAATATCTAAACTGTTTTGACACTCAGAAGATCGCTCAATCAAATGCACTTCTAGAAAATCTCATTCTGCGATGTAATAAATGTGTATTTTGAGATGTGATGTGAAGTTAGAAAGAACATGAGAGCACATGAAATCAAATTTGGAGTAGGCCTTTGGGCCTTGCAAGCCTGCTGTACCCTTCAATGTGATTTTGGATGATCATTTATTTCAATTTCACCATCTCACACCATTTCCACAGCCCTAAATTCACTTAGAAACCAAAAAACTATTGATCTCTATTTTGAATATACTCAATGAGTAGGTACTTACAGCCCTCTAAGGTGGAGAATTTCAAAGATTTACAATATTTTGAGTGATCAAATCTCTTCTTATCCCAATCCTAAATGGCCGGTTCCTTATTCTGAGACAATGTGTCCTAATTCTAGAATCCCCAGCCAGAGGAAACATCATTCTGGCAAGCATTTTATTAAGCCTGGTCAATGTGATCATCATTCATTCTTCAATAGTCCTGGACTACTCACCTGTTCCTCACAGTACAATTCCCTGATTACAATTCCCATTATTGCATTCCTTATAAGGTTAATTAATCCTTTCTGTGGCAAGGATGCCAAATCAGACATTATTCTAGATGTGGTCTGTAAAATTGCAGTACAATGTCTTTACTTCTGCCTTGTCTTGAACAACCAAAATAAAACTCTAATCCCTTTATAACATAGACCAACATATAATTTACTGTCCACGTTGTTGTGCCTGAATATTAACTTTCTGTGGTTTGTGTACAGAAACACTTCTCTATACCGATACTTCCCAGTCTCATAATTGTTTTTAAAAAACGTTTTTTGATTTTTTTTTTGTTCTAAAGTGGATAACCTCACACTTCCCTGCACTATATTCCATCTGCCATGTTCTTGACCACACTCTCAATCTCTATATACCCCTCTGCAGTCACGTTGCACTCTCACCACAGATTACCACTGTGCCCTGTTAGCAAAAATTAGATACTTTGGGATACTTTGCAATTGGTCCTCTCATCTAAATAACTGACATAAGTTACCGCAGCAGCCTTGAGAGAAAAGGTCTGCTTTTCATGATATTTCTCAAAGCTTTCTTCCACTGAGATTTTCTTGCATATTGGTCTTTTGTAGATTAATTGAAGGAGATTAATTGCTACAATTTGTCAACAATTCAATTATCATTATATCATGTAACTACCAGGATGACAGAAGGTGAAATAAATGGACCATGGTCTTTTTTTAACCTCGTTATTCCTAAGTTCCAGTGGGCATACTGCGTGTTAAATTGTTCCTGATTTTGAGAAATGGCATCCCAACTTCTACATTTCACCATTCAAAAGCATTCGAACATTCACCTTGCCATTTACAAATTAATTTCTTGGGGACCAATGCAACAATTCCCAAACACACCTGTCTTAACGATGTCCTATCCTAACTGTTTCTCTTC
>NW_025979002.1:0-6273 GCF_021869965.1 Rhincodon typus | reverse complement strand
CCCAGCTCAGAGCCTCCCTCTCCCAGACCTGCAAAGGACCTCTCCTGCTTGTTATTCTTCGTAGGAACCACAACCTGAACTCACAATTCTACTCAGCTTTATTGGACACAAAAAACCGTAAGTACAGTAAACTTACTGATGCCTACCACCAAAACCCCAACTCTACCCAGGATCTTCCCCACAATGTGCCCGCCGCCATTGCCCAAGTGGCCACTGTCGAAGCAACCACGGATGACGTCACATCCTCCGCCGTCGGGTACACCACTTCCGGGACGGCGAACGCCATCAACACCGCTGCTGATGCCACTGCCTCCATTTCCGAGGCCAACACCATAGACACTGAGGACGCACCTACCATCACCACTGCTGCCGCCTCCTACCCTGCTCCGCTCACCGCCGACGGCGCTCTGGCCTACCGCCAACGCCGACGCAACTCCGCCCACAGCTGATGCCGACGTCGCTCCTCCCACCACCTCCACAGCCAGCAGCTCCAGAGTAGAAGGCAGCACCCAGCCCTGCTGGGTCTTCACCATCCCCCCAGACCTACCCCTTACTGAGGACGAACGGTCAGTCCTCAGTAAAGGGCTCACCTTTGTCCCCCTCCACCCAAACATCAACGAATACTGGTCACGTTTGGACATGGAGCAGTTTTTCCACCTCCTCCGCCTCCGTGCTTACTTCTTCAACCGTGAGCCTAACCCTCCCTCTACTGACCCCTTCTCCTGCCTCCAACACACCCCCTCCTCCTGGACACCACCCCAAGGCCTCCTACCCTCCCTCGACCTCTTCATCTCCAACTGCCATCGTGACATCAATCGCCTCAACCTCTCCACCCCTCTCACCCACTCCAACCTCTCCCCCGCAGAACGTGCAGCCCTCCGCTCCAATCCCAACCTCAGCATAAAACCCGCGGACAAGGGAGGCGCAGTTGTAGTATGGTGCACTGACCTCTACATCGCCGAGGCCAGACGCCAACTCTCCAATACCACCTCCTATCACCCCCTTGATCATGACCCCACCCTCCACCACGAAACCATCATCTCCCAAACCATCCACAAATTCATCATTTCAGGTGACCTCCCACCCACAGCCTCCAACCTCATCGTTCCACAACCCCGCACCGCCCGCTTCTACCTCCTTCCCAAAATCCACAAAACTGACTGCCCTGGTTGACCCATTGTTTCCGCCTGCTCCTGCCCCACCAAATTTATCTCCATCTATCTGGACTCTATTTTCTCCCCCTTGGTCCAGGAACTCCCTACCTACGTCCGTGACACCACCCACGCCCTCCACCTCCTCCAGAACTTCCAATTCCCAGGTCCCCAACACCTCATCTTTACCATGGACGTCCAGTCCCTATACACCTGCATTCCCCATACAGATGGCCGAAAGGCCCTCCACTTCTTCCTGTCCCGCAGGCCTGACCAGTCCCCCTCCACTGACACCCTCGTCCGCTTAGCCGAACTCGTCCTCACCCTCAACAACTTCTCTTTCAATTCCTCCCACTTCCGACAGACAAAGGGGGTGGCCATGGGTACCTGCATGGGCCCAAGCCATGCCTGCCTCTTTGTAGGTTACGTGGAACAATCCCTCTTCCGTAGCTACACTGGCTCTAAACCCCATCTCTTCTTCCGTTACATTGATGACTGTATCGGCGCCGCCTCGTGCACCCACGAGGGGCTCGAACAGTTCATCCACTTCACCAACACATTGCACCCCAACCTTAAGTTCACTTGGACCATCTCTAACACCTCTCTCACCTTCTTGGACCTCTCTGTCTCCATCTCCGGCAACCACCTGGAAACCGATATCTATTTCAAGCCCACCGACTCCCACAGCTACCTGGAATACACCTCCTCCCACCCACCTTCCTGCAAAAATGCCATCCCTTATTCCCAATTTCTTTGCCTCCGCTGCATCTGCTCCCAGGATGAGGCATTCCACTCCCGTACATCTCAGATGTCCTTGTTTTTCAAGGACCACAACTTCTCCCCCTCAGTGGTCGAGAACACCCTCGACCGTGTCTCCCGCATTTCCTGCAACTCATCCCTCACACCCCCTCCCCGCAATAACAACGAAAACAGAATCCCCCTCGTCCTCACGTACCACCGCACCAACCTCCGGATCCAACGCATCATCCTCCGACACTTCCGCCATCTGCAATCCGACTCCACCACCAAAGACATCTTTCCCTCCCCACCCTTATCTGCTTTCTGTAAGGACCACTCTCTCCGTGACTCCCTTGTCTGCTCCACACTCCCCTGCAGCCCCACCACACGTGGCACTTTTCCCTGCAACTGCAGGAAATGCTACACCTGCCCCTACACCTCCTCCCTTACCCCCATCCCAGGCCCCAAGAAGACTTTCCACATCAAGCAGATGTTCACCTGCACATCTGCTAATGTGGTATACTGCATCCGCTGTTCCCGTTGTGGCCTCCTCTACATTGGGGAAGCCAAACGGAGGCTTGGGGACCGCTTTGCCGAACACCTACGCTCAGTTCGCATTAAACAACTGCACCTCCCTGTCGCGAACTATTTCAACTCCCTCTCCCATTCCGCAGACGACATGTCCATCCTGGGAGTCCTGTAGTGCCACCACGATGCCACCCGAAGGTTGCAGGAACAGCAACTCATATTCCGCTTGGGAACCCTGCAGCCCAATGGTATCAATGTGGACTTCACAAGCTTCAAAATCTCCCCTCCCTCTACCGCATCCCAAAACCAGCCCAGCTTGTCCCCGCCTCCCTAGCCTGACCTTCCTCCCATCTATCCCCTCCTCCCACCTCAAGCCCCACCCCCATCTCCTACCTACTAACCTCATCCTGCCTTGACCTGTCCATCCTCCTTGGACTGACCTATCTCCTCCCTCCCTCCCCACCTACACTCTCACCTTTATTGGCTCCATCCCCGCCTCTTTGACCGGTCTGTCTCCTCTCCACCTATCTTCTCCTCTATCCATCTTCTATCCACCTCCCCCTCTCTCCCTATTTATTTCAGATCCCCCTTCCCCTCCCCAATTTCTGAAGAAGGGTCTAGGCCCGAAACGTCAGCCTTCCTGCTCCTCTGATGCTGCTTGGCCTGCTGTGTTCATCCAGCTCTACACCTTGTTATCTCAGATTCTCCAGCATCTGCAGTTCCTACTCTCTCTGAAGCATTTTACAGCTGTTTCCCATTGACCAGATACTGACATCACAAATGTGAGACATGTCACTTTTACAACACAGTTTGCACTGTGAGGAATTTGAGAGGTGGTTACGGCTTGCAATATTTCAAGAACTGAGTCACGCATTCTGGGAACTGCAATCTACATTGTTCTGAGTGTATCCTTGTCAGCACAGATTTAATTTGTGATATAATAATTATTTTTGCAGAATCACAGTACTGACTTTACAGGCTTCCCGCTAAGTTGAACTGAGCAGTGATAGACCTGAAAATAACATCTTAAAATGGAGTTTACAGGGATCCTTAGGGTAAATTGTCTAAGCAGATATCTGTAGGGTCTTTCACTAACTGTGATATTTAAGTTGGGGTCCTGAGACATTAATAGGACCTGAAATAGTTGTACTGGGGTGCAGTTAGGTAGAACGTATACTGTTCACTCTCCAGCCAATATCAGACAGTGGCTCAGCTACAAAACATGTGCGTGATGAGTAGCTGCTCATTTTTCTGGGGTTGGGAAGAACAATAAGTACTTCACATGTTTGGGTTAGAATGGCTTCAATTTCCTCTCTTCACTATTCAATTGACCACACCGTTCCATGGCAAAAATATCATCTTTAGCTTACCACTCTCCAAACGCCTCATCATTTATTCAACCACATCCAATATGCCACTATGATTGCAGTAAAACTCTAGTCTAGTATCTGAGTAAATGTTTTTTTGGAAGTTAGATAAATGCTCTGATGAAGGGAATGTTTTCTCCTGCCTGCTTAGGTAGGCAGCTTGAGGCCACTGTGGAGCTCATTGAAAGCTTCCCTTCTGATTTCCTAAGGTTTTTAAAAGGTTCTGCTGACTTTGTGAAGCTAACCAGCCACAAACTGGTGGCAACAGGGCAGCAGCATGAAGATGGTTGAAAGTTTGGACGAAGAAATATGGAACAGTAGTCACATTTTCAGTAATCAAACATTCCCTTGGCAGGTTCTTGCTCTCCATTTGCCCTGCAAACTTTGAACATGAGGAATCTAATTTTTGTAACAGCAAATCGCAGGACTGGCTGCTGATTTCGGCCTCAATGATGGCCACCTCCCTTTCTGCTGCTTTCCCCAACCACCAATTGAATGATAAGTCAACCTCCACAGTCATGAAGACCATTACTCAAAAAATTCTGCTTTTTATAATTTATTCTTCCATGAGATCTGGACATCATTATCCAGGCCAGTATTAAATTTAAGCCACCTTCCAACTCTCAACTCCAACAGGTAAATCTGACATTCAGACCTATTGTATCCATCATGCACAAAGTGCCAATGTAGCTCTACAGTCAAACTCACTCAGAACTAAAAGATTTTAGTAAACACTCTATCCCAATCAAATTGCAGCAAAATTTGCTAAAACTAAAGCCCTAAACTTCACATCTAAAAAATATATAACATAACATAACAACAAAATGTGTAACATAACTTACATTTATCCACTTCAAATGTATCCTCTGATTTAGTAAAGCTATAAATAACAACATTATTTTCATCTCTTTCAAGAGCTTCCACTTTCAAATTGATTGACCCAACAGCATCACTTTCAGGTACATAAATTCTTAATGACACAGTTTTTCTACACAAAGGAAGTGAAAGTATTCATTTATTGTTGTAACTTATTGAATCAATGGCTTCTTTCCAATAAGCATCAGCTTCATTTTTGTCACTTGACACCTGTGATTGAAATTCTATATTTTAAAAAAATCACAATGGTGAAGTCAGAAAACAATTCTGCACACAAAATGAGGTGGAAATCTTAAAACTGAGATTGGCTAACAATAAATTATCAATGTTAACAACATTGGCACCAAGGTGGGAAATGGATTGAAGGCGCAAATTGGCGATGATCCAATTGAATAGCAGAACAAGTTGGTGGGGCAGAATGGCCTACTGTTGCTCCAATGTTGTATGATGAAGGTTCATAATTTTTTTTATTTATTGTTTAGAAACTTGAGTTCTGAAGTGGACAGTGCCATGAATAGCTTTAAGTTTGATTTAATTTTCTGTTTTGTTGATTTGAGAAGGGAAAGACTTGGTTTTATTTTAATTTTAAATTAAGTCTGAGAGTTGAGCAGGGGTGTCTAGAAACTCACTTACATGCATTTAAATAGTGCTTAAAAATAAAAACTCAAGGTGAATAGTTTAGTGTTTTAGTAAATAAGGCTGGAAGACAGGAAGAGAAAGGTCTGTTGCCTAGCAACAAGGTCTCCTATGACACAGATAGGCAAAGTTAGAAGCATTGACTTTAAAAAGAGAACCATCCAAAAGGTTAGTGAGTTTACACGTTTGTTTTTCAGAGACAAAAGGCCACTAAGCACAGCAGTGCAGTTTAACAGTTTCCCAACAGTCCAGGCAGAAGAAAAGTCCTGCCTGCTGACAATTAGTAAGAGAAAAGGTCCAGAACAGAAGGCTTTAATGTGTCAGTGGAAGATGTCTCACAAGGCTGTTGAATGCAGGAGTTTAAGAAACACATGTTACGGGGTAAATGAGTTGTTTTGACAGTTTCTTTAGGAGTTATGAAGATACACTAAGTAAAAAAGATAACATCAAGTTAGTGCAGAGTATTGTCGGGGATAAAAAAAAAATCAACAAAGCTATGCTACTGAACAAAGAACTTTAAAGTACAGAGTGACCCTTCACTGAGGTTTTGTACATGTGAAAGGTTGCTGTTGTAGAATCCAGAGTTTTATAGTGCAGAAGGAGGCCATTTGACTCATTGTGTCTGTACTGGTCCCCAAAAGAGTTACCCAGCTAGTTACCCCATTCTCCAGCCTTATCTCCCTCTAACTTCATCACTTTCAAATATATTTCCAGCTGTCTTGTCAAATCTCCTATGGAATCCACCTTCACCTCTCTCCCAGACAGTGCATTCCAAATCCTAACAACTTCTAGGTAAAGAGATAGTAGGAACTGCAAATGCTGGTGAACCTGATATAACAAGGTGTAGAGCTGGATGAACACAGCAGGCCAAGCAGCATCAGAGGAGCAGGAAAGCTGATGTTTCGGGCCTAGACCCTTCTTCAGAAATGGGTCATTTCTGAAATGGCCCATTTCTGAAGAAGGGTCTAGGCCCGAAA
>NW_025979001.1:0-6273 GCF_021869965.1 Rhincodon typus | reverse complement strand
ACTTTCCTGCTCCTCTGATGCTGCCTGGCCTGCTGTGTTCTTCCAGCTCCATGCTGTGTTATCTCTCTCTTCCACCTTCAATATTGTTTTAGGTATAAATCTCTTGACCAGAGTTGAATCAGTACCTCAGTCCCCAGTATGTGTTTTTATTGATTTAATCCCTTCGATCACAGTCTGTACCACACTCCCAGTATATAAACCCTTCCATCACAGTGCAGTCTGTAAATACTACCGAGTATTGGTTACTATATAAAGCTCACAGAGTGCATCTGTATCACGCTGCCCATTTATAAGTTGTTTTGTGTATAAAGTCCTTGATTTGGCTGCAGTCTATAACTCTATTTTCGATCCAAAGGTTGGGGATGGGGATTATTGGTGGGACATCTCCATGGTGGATATTTGCAGTGAAGTAATTCCATTTTTATACTCCGTCCGGGAGAGGGACTGCTGCTGCCGGGTGTTTCTCCTGTGCTAAGGAGAAGGTGGCAGATGCTGTTACTAGTCATGACCCATCGTGAGGGTTAATGTAACTCAATCAATGCCTTCTGTCTCACCCTCAGTATATGTTTTCATAGAATCATAGAATTCCTTTGTCGTATATAAACCCCTTGATCAGAGTGCAGTCTGTAACTCACTCTTTGGTATATTTTGTTTGATACACACTCATTTCTCGGAGTGCAATCTATACCGCACTCCCCAGTATATGTTTATAAAAACAGAAATTGCTGGAAAAGTTCAGGTCTGGCAGCATCTGTGGAGAGAAAGCCGAGTTAACATTTTGGATCTAGTGACCCTCCTTCAGAACTAGACCTGAAAAGTCAACTCCTTTCTTTCCACAGATGATGCCAGGCCTGCTGAATTTTTGCAACAATTTCTATTACTGTTTCTCATTTCCAGCAGCTGCAGTTCTTTTGTTTCTTCTTGTATTACTCCGTCAGTCAGAGTGTTTAAATCACTCCCCAGTCTCTGTTGTTTAACATAGAAATCCCTCAATCAGAGAGCTGTTTGTAAATCTGTTCTCTCACTGTTCTGACGCAGGCAGAGTCGCTGACTAGACTGATCAAGGATTACACGGAGCGGATGTCTCTCCAGCGATGTCGGCTGACCTTCCCCCTTTGACGGTGCCGAGCTGTTGGAGAGAAGCATTTCCCAAGACGATGAGATGGAGAGTGAGGATGTGATCGACGTCCAGATATGCTGCTCCTGAATGCCGGGCTGCGTGCCTGGTAAGAGTGGTCTTTCATTGGATGTGGGGAACGAATGCGTCTATGGTACATATTGACACCTGACCCAGATTGTATCCCAGTCTTGTGATAGTTCATGCAGTCAAATAGCAGTCGTGCTGTGGCTCCCTGTGTTGTATTCAGACTGAACTCTTCTGCTTGTAACTAATTGTACACAGCATCAATCAATTATGTGCATCATATCAAATAAAAACCGTAATAACTGCAGATGCTGTGAATCCGGAACAAAAACCAAGTTGCTGGAAAAGCTGAGCAGGTCTGGCAGCATCTGTGAAAGAAACAACAGAGTTAACGTTTCGGGTCCGGTGACCATTCCTCAGAACTGCTGCACATCATCAGAACCCAGTTCTGAGGATGTGCAACATATTGTCCATTTATAAAGAAAAATGTTATCTTTGGGTCCCGACCCGAAATGTCAGCTTTCTTGCTCCCCTCATGCTACCTGGCCTGCTATGTTCCTCCAGCTCTGCACTGTATTATCACTGTCTCCACCAGTCCTGCTTTCTCACTTGACCAATTGCCGTAAATGTTAGAACACTTCTAAGTGTTGCAACCAAGTACTTTTTTAAAGGTTATGAGGTTTTCCATCTCAACAACCCTCCCAGGCAGTGCATTCTGGACCTCCCCACCACCCCCTGGGTGATGCTGCTTTTTCTCAACTCCCCTCTAAACCTCCTGCCTTTCACTTTAAAATGATGCCTCCTTGTTATTGATCCCTCAACCAAGGGAGACAGCAGCTTTCTGTTCTGTCTGTCCATGCCTGTCATAAATCTTATACACCCCTGTCCGGTTCCCCCTCAACCTTCTCTGCTCCAGAGAAAACAACCCAAACTTATTCAGCCTCTCTTCTTCACCGAACTTCTCCGTCTCAGTGAATCTCTTCCGGTCCCCCACCCCACCTCCAGTACAATTGCATCCTTCCTTCAATGCAGTGACCAGAACAAAGTACATCCCAGATGGGACTTGAATCCACAACCCTTGGCTGTTTTGAGGGGAGGGCAGGTCATGAAGAATTTCATCCGTCAGGTCACTGGAACTCACCCCAATGGACGTACAGTTTCCACAGTGAGGTGAAGTGGCCTGATCTCTGTTGATGGGCTGTCACTTTAACAGGTCAAGTGCTCAGGGAGGGCGGGCGATGCTGATCCTCACCCAGAATTTGAGAGATTATTAACTATAGAAGAGTCTCCGAGCCTGCTGATCAGCTCCTGTGTTCCAGCAATCTTATTGGGACTCTGCAGAGCTGGGTGAGAGATAATGAAAGCTCTGTTTTTGGTCCTAACAACTCTGGTGCTAGGGGAAGCGATCGCTAGCACTGGGAGACTGAATGTGAGGTATACAGCCACAGGTGGGTGCATCTATCAGGAACTGATGTGGAGAAGCCTTTGCAGAGGGAAGGCAGCATTTACTGTTTCCAGACAGTAATGCCATTAGCTTAGATCCAGCTGGGTTTGGAGATTAGCACCAGATTGCAAAATGGAACCAAACAGAGATGTTGACACATCCAGAGAGAGGGGTAAGAGACTGGGAGAGGGCAAAATAAAGATCAAGTGAGTAATGAGGAAGTGAAAGAGAAGCAAATTAGAAGTTGAGAGAGGTTTGGGGAAGCGAAAAGGGACGTAAAGTTGTTAGAAGTAGAAATTGAGACAGTAATTATGAATAGAGAGAGAAGAAAAGATATTAGAGAGGGAGAAATGGAGAGAGAATATTAAGGGAGAGAGATGATAAAGATGTTAGAGAGATAAATAGAAACTGAGAGTAGTGAGGGTCAGAATGAGGTAACATAAAGGTGTTAGAGGGATAGAGTTATATGGGAAAAGAAAAAAAATTAGAGATTGAGTATTAGGAAGAGAGAAACAGATCGAGTAATGTGGGAGAGGGAATATAAATAAAGACGTGAGAGATAGAAATAGAGTTTGAGAGATTAATGGTGGAGGAGAGAAAACAATAACAAAGTGGAGAAAAAAAGGCCCTGAGACAGCAGAGAGAGAGAGAGATCCTTAGTGTTATCTGTTTTATTGCTGATATCCTTGGATGACTCAGTAAACATCAACTCGAGGACTGTACGTTCCTCTACCACTATCAGGATCCTTGTTTCTTACATTTATGTCTGAATACTTGTGACAACTGAGTATTTTGACCATCGGGTCTCGAGCTTGGAGCAGGGCAGAAGGATGGAAAATACTTCAGTGAGAGACAACCAGGCAGGGAGGGGTGTCAAAGGGTTGGGGGGAGAGAAGGACATCCCACAGATTAGTTCCCTCTGAAACCACAGCGCCACTGTCTTCACTCGCCCTAAATTTCTGTTTGTCTCTGGAACGTAGGCTGCACTGAATGCTCAGCTTTTATTTCCCATCCCTACTTGCTCCCTTGAGAAGGTGATAGTGAGTTGCCTTCTTGAACCACTGCAGTCCACTTGCTGTGGGTAGAATCACAGAAAACAAAAAAAAAAAAATGCTGGAAATCACAGAGATCAGGCAGCATCCTTGGAGAAACAGCAAATTAATATTTCCTGTCTAGATGACCCTTCATCAGAGCTCTTTCAGCATCTGTCATAATTTGTTTCTATATCGTGGGTAGACCCACCATGCTCTGAAGGAGGGAATTCAGGGATTTTGACCCAGTGACACTGAAGGAACGGTGCTAGATTTCCAAGTCAAAATGGTGAGTGGCCTGGAGAGGAACTTGCAGTGTTACTTGTATCTACTGTCCTTGTTCTTCTGGAATAATGTGGCCGTGGGCTTGGGGGAGGAGCTGTCTGGAGCCTTGGTGAATTTCTGCAGTGCATCCTGCAGACGGCACCCACTGCTGCTACTAAGCATCGGTGGTGGAGGGAATGGATGTTTGCGGATGTTATGCTAGTCAAGTGGCAGCTTTCCCTGGATGGTGTTGAGCTTCTTTAGCATTGTTGGAGCTGCACCAATCCAGGGAAGTAGGGAATCACACTCCTGACTTGTGCCTTGTCGATGGGGGACTGGTTTTGGTGGGGGGAGACTGGAAATAAGTTAGACGCTGCAGGATTCCTAGCCCCCGACCCGCTCTTGTAGCCACAGTAGTGATACGGCTGGTTCAGTTTATTTTCTGGTCAATGGTAACCCCGAAGATGCTGATATGGTGGAGGAGTGTGGGCAGGAGCGGCATTTCAGTGATGGTAAAGCTATTGAAAATCAAGGGGCCAATGGTTAGATTCCCTTTCATTGGTAGCCACCTGGAATGTTTATAATGGATGTTGGGATTCCGTGATGGTGATGCCATTACATGTTAAGGGGCGATGTCTAAATTTTTTCTCAACGGAAGCCCCCAGGAATTTGATCGATAGGTGAATTCAGTGATGGTAACGCCATTAAACGTCAAGGGATGACGATTACTGAAGGAGAGAGCAGGTGGGCAGCTAGGGAGGGTATCAGAGGGGCAAACGTGGTGAAGGTATGAAAGGGGAGCCTGAAAGATAACTGGGTTGATGGATGCCTCGGTTAAGGTAAGTGTGGGTGGGGGAGGTGGCTGGTGCCAGCAGTGTGCTTTCCCCTTGTCGTTTTCAGGAATGATGCTGGGGTGTCACAACTAGGGATGGAGCTGCTGCACACCTCCGTGCTGTCCAGGACAGTTCCCAGGCCACACACCGCTGCACCTGGTCTCCCACATGCTGCCAGAAGAGGAGAACTCCATGAAAGGGAAATGTTAGTCAACGCAGTGGCACCTTAGCCTCAGACAGTGGGCAAATCAGTTCAGGCTTTTGTGCGATGGCGTAGGCCATGTGACCTCTGCCCTCTGCCAATCTCCCCTGAACTATCCCCAGGTCCTTGGATAAAGAGAAACTGCATGAGTTACTCACCCGTGTCTAAATTCATGTGCGTTTCGCAGTGTAGCCATGATGATTCAGATGGTGTGTGCGCATTCTCTGGGAAGGACAGGTTCAGTGATGCGGAGGGGGGTGGATGGAGGTATGTGGTCTTCAGCAGGGACCCTCTCCCTTTATCTCGGGTGCCGTGGAGATTCACCGCCCAGCTTTGCCATGGCCCTGCAGATGGGGAGGATCTGCTCAGCTTTCTCTGCTTTCAGTGTAGGGTGTGCTTCTCCATGCTAACCAGTGCCAGCAGTGGGCAATGAGGTGGCCATGCTGGCATAATGCACTGAGAATGGGCCTTCGAATTTTCAGGGCTGTTGTTAGCACCGCAGTCTCAATCTGGAACCCTGAACAGCAATGAATCCAAACTGATTGGCAAGAACGAGGGGGCAGAGTCAGCAAAATGAAGAATCCTGCTTGACCCCACACTGACCACGTGGACGTCAAACTGAACATACAGACATTCCATAATGTATACACTGATCCCACACTGAACACACATGCAACACACTTGTTGAGCAATACTCTCTCCAGTCTACAGCGATTCAATAGTGACCTGCCATTCTACTTTTGCAAACCTCACAGTTATCCACATTATACTTGTGCCGTGCATTTTCCTACTGTGTGTGATTCTTTGTTTCTCTGTATGTATGTTTCTGTATGCCACTATCTATGCCTGTGTGTCTGTATATGTATATGCATATGTCACAGTAGGTTTGTATGTGCGTCTGTTTCTGTGTGTCTCTAAGGGTGTGTGTGTGTTTCTATGTGTGGTTGTCAGTGTAGGGGGGGGTGTGTGTGTGTGTCTGCATGTGTCCTGCCTTTATGTGTTTGTCTGTTTTTGTCTGTGTCTTTATGTGTGCCTTGATGTATGCTTATGTGTGTGGGTGTTAGTGTGTTTGCCTGTGTATCCTTGTTAGTGTGTTTGCCTGTGTATCCTTGTTTGTGTGTATTTCAGTGTTTTCATCTCAGTTTAGTGGGGTCTCTGTTCTTTTGGAATGAATTCACGAATGTGCTGGCCAAAATCTTTCTTCTGCTCTCTCTCTCTCTTCTGTTAAAAGTGATACATTGCCGCTCTCTGCTGGCCTCCCCACATCATTGCACAGGCCCCAGATTTTTTTTAAGAAGGCACCAAAGCCTGGGAATCACAGCAGGCCAAGCAGCATCAGAGGAGCAGGAAGGCTG
>NW_025979000.1:0-6273 GCF_021869965.1 Rhincodon typus | reverse complement strand
AAAGTAGTCACTGTCCTTCACCTTAATCCAAACACCCAACCCCATGGGACACCGAATCAATCATGGTCATAGGAACAGCATAGGTTCTCATTATCTCATGGTGTTTACTCGACATTGTCATCACTGGGCGTTGGGGATCTTTCTATGCATCCTATTAATTCACATTCTATAAGTTGTTAGCTATACTCCTGGTCTGTCCTAGACTTTATCTCCAAGAGCTGTTTGAATCCTATTATTTGTGGTATTATGTGTGACCCCTTTCTAAAAGGATTGATTAAATTTGATATTTCCGGCATCCTGATATATATATGGCAGTTAGTTTTAAGTAACAGCTACATGATTAGCTCTAATCTTATAACAATACTTAAAGTGTAAAGTTCTACAGCTACTTTTACCGCTAACACTTTGTCACTAATGAATTGGATCAATCCAGCTTGTTTAGGATGTGAGACAAGGCATGTCCTAAAGCTGATTCACTTTCACATGGGTTTAAATGTGTTTTCCTCAACTGCTTGTATTATATTCTGGTTATATATTGAAACCTACTTCTGTGATTATCAAAATAATTCTTTCAATAGAACCTTTTTTTTTCTTAATACTATAGTTTAAAAAGCTAACTTTTATGAAATACCTTTAGCTGTTGTTCTTTTTTGTAGCTGTTTAGGGAGTTAGTCTAAGCTAAGATTTAGACCCCTGGTGCTATGTCTCGAGTGGAGCAACATCCTTTCATTGAGACTGGAGTCATCTGTCCATTCTTAGGCATCCTCTTATCAAAACTGACTTGATGCTGCTTGGCCTGCTGTGTTCATCCAGCTCTACACCTCGTTGTCTCAGATGATTGGTTGCAGGGCCTTTCTATGACCTTGGGCAGATCTCTTCCAAAGTATTAGTATGTTTCACTTTAAATGTTAGAGCAGACCGCCCCATTTTGTTTAGTCCTCGTGTGTCTTTGTTCAAACAGGGGCCGCTTTGTTGTATGCAGGTCACCCCTACACTTCACTAAAGTCCAAGTAAACAATGTCTACCACTCTGCTCTCAATCATCTTGGTTACTACCTCAAAAAATTCAATCAATTTTGAGATATAATTTCCCTCACTCAAAACCATGCTGACTATCCCTAACCATTCTTTGAAAACCCTCACCTACCCCATACATGTGAATCTTATCTTTCGGAATCACCTCCAACAATGTACCACCACATAATTCAGATTCTCAGGCCTATACTTAGTAAGCTTCTCCTTACATCCCTTCTTGAAAATAAAGGCACATTAGCCTACCTCCAGTCATGCCACACCTCACCATAGTTATTGACGATACAAACGTTACTGCAAGGGTTTCTGCAAATTCCTCCCTAACTTCCTACAATATCCTCAATACAGTATATCAGGTTCTGGACATTTATTCAACTCTATGTTTTCCAAGACCTCCAACGCTTCCTCTTCTGTAATATGAACTGTTTTCAAAATATCAATATTTATTTCCCAAGTTCTCTAGCTTTTATTTCTCTCCCCCAACAATATTATTTGTGAAATATTTGTTTTCTATTCCTCCCGTCTTCTGAGTTTCAAAACTCAAATAAATAGCCTTTGTATTAAGAGCTCGACTCTTTCTCTCTAATCACTCGCTTGCTTTTAATGATCTTGCAGAATCTCTTTGGATTATCCTAAACTTTAACACCAAAGCTATCTTGAATCCCCTCTTTGCTTTCCTGATCTCTTCAGAATGCCCCTACACTCCATAGTGCTCCCTCACTATCACATCAGTAACTAGCCCTGCCATATTACCGATGAAAAGGTCTTTTCTTTTCCTCCTGTCCCTACACTCATTTGAACCCAGTCATCTCTATCTAATACGATTTCTTTCGTATTCTCAATGAGAACCTCAATATCTTTATTAATTCATTGTTCCTTTATCCTACCAGCCTTACCTTTTACTCTAAGACGATCATATTAACTCTGAACTTTCACATGAAACTTGTGAATGCCTTCCACTTATCAGACATCCCCTTACCTGTGAACACTCTCCTCCAATGGGTGGCACAGTGGTTAGCACTTCAGAGTGCCAGGGACCCGGGTGCGATTCCAGCCTTGGGCGACTGTCTGTGTGAAGTTTGCACCTTCTCCCCATGTCTGCGTGGGTTTCCTCCCACGGTCCAAAGATGTGCAGGGTAGGTGGATTGGCCAAGCTAAAATTGCCCATTGTGCCCAGGGATATTTAGGTTAGGTGTGTTAGATAGGGGAATGGGTCTGAGTGGGATGCTCTTGGAGAGCGGTGTGGACTTTTTGGGCCAAATTGCTGTTTCCACACTATAGGGATTCTATTGTATGACTTTTGAAATTTTTTGTCTCATACCATTAATATTTGCCTTACTTCAATTAAAAATTTTAACTTTCAAGGAAGTATTATCTTTTTCATAACTAACTTAAAGCTGATAGAATTACAATCATAGACCCAAAGTGTTCCTGCACTATCACATCAATCACTAGCCCTGCCCTATTACTGAAGAAAACATTTTTTTTCCCTGTCTCTACCAAGAATATTTACATATTAAAGAAAATTTTCTTGAACACAATTAGCAAGTTCTTCACTATCCAAACCTTTGACACTAGTGTAGTACCACTCAACCTTTGGAAAATTAAAATCACCTATAACAACATTATTATCCTTACATATTATGTCTGCGATGTCTCTACATATATGTTCGTCAATGTCCATCTGACTATTGTGGGGCCTATCAATACAATCTCATCAAGGTGATCATTCCTTTCCAATTTATAATTTCAAACCACATTTTCACTGGACAATTTTAAGAAATATCTTCAATAGTTACAGCAGTAAGGTGTAAGCTGGAATAAGGGAGGGAGACTTTAAAACGAATGAAAAGACGGTGTCCCTATCAATACACCGATCAGGAAGCACGTTCATGGAATCCAAACACAGCAGAAAGAGACCGTTTGACTGATCGAATCTGAACAAACGTTCCGAAGAGCATCTACCAAAGTAGGATTAATGAGCAATGGTTGAATTAGATTATTAAGGTTCGACGTTGAGAATAGGAAAAAAAGATATTAGATATTGAAAATGAGCTTTAACTGAATCTCTTGAACAGTATAAAAAGAGTAGGTGCATTCTGAAGAGGGAGATCCGGAGGGCAAAGAGGGGATATGAGATAGCGGTAAAAATAATCCGAGGAGATTCTAAAAAAAACATGTAAAGCAACACAGTAGCGAGAGAGAGAGAGAGAGAGAAGCCTCTTGTGGAATGAGGAAACAAATTGTGTGAACTACAGATTTTGTAATCTGAAAAATCAAAGCAACTCATTAAGTACACTTGCATTCTTCTGTGTAAAACCGCCTCATGGTTTCTACATATTAGCGGGATTTGCAAATTTGCAAGAAAGCGTTTAACGATTTGGCGCCATTTTCCCCACCCTCCTTCTCAGCCATGGTCACAGTTATCAGAAAAAAGAAACAGCAGATGCTGGAATCCAAGGTAAACAAACAGGAGGCTGAACGGAGAACTGGAGGAACGGCCAAGGGAAGCAAAAAGCAGAGGTTTTGCTGTGAATTTCTAATTTGCATACAGGGATGCCGTACTTCAATTATTTTGTGACTAATTTAAACCTCAATTTATAATTAAAATACGCTTCTTGAGTTTTAATTTAAATCACACAAATGTATCAGTCCTACGCACTTGTGTGTTTTCTTCAGCTAGATGCAGTTCCTGCAATTACAGCTGAATTAGCCCGGTGCAATAATGGTAAGATATGGAAATATAACAACGAAACGCACATCATGCATCAGGTCGGCTCTTTTTGGATAGTTTAGTGGCTCTGAAAAGAGCCGTTGGGTTTCTCGGGGTTAACGTACGCTCCGTTTAGGCGCGCTCCCCGCGGATCCGGCGGGCCAGCTGGATGTCTTTCGGCATGATAGTGACTCGCTTGGCGTGGATGGCACACAGGTTGGTGTCCTCAAACAGCCCCACCAGGTAAGCCTCGCTGGCCTCCTGCAGGGCCATCACGGCCGAGCTCTGGAACCGCAGGTCAGTCTTGAAGTCCTGAGCGATCTCCCGCACCAGGCGCTGGAAGGGCAGTTTGCGGATCAGCAGCTCAGTGGATTTCTGGTAGCGGCGGATCTCCCGCAGAGCCACCGTGCCGGGCCTGTAGCGATGAGGCTTCTTCACTCCGCCCGTGGCCGGAGCGCTCTTGCGGGCCGCTTTGGTGGCCAGCTGTTTGCGGGGAGCTTTCCCTCCGGTGGATTTGCGCGCTGTCTGCTTGGTTCTGGCCATTCTCTTCAATTCTCTGCAACACACTTACACACTGCTGCTATCAATGCTGAGCCTGCGGCGGTGCTGCCTATTTAAGGGAATTGAAGAGCCCGCATTAGAACTGCGACTGGATACACTTCCGCCCCTCAACCCACTGAGAAACAGCTGCGGAAGGTACAGAAAAGGCAATAAAATAATTGTTGGAGTCTGATTGGTTAACTTGAAATGACAGTTTGTCAATTTCAAAAAGCCCGCCGATTTTACCCTCGCAATCCTGAAATTAAGTTAAATATTTAAATGCAAAATAAAGTCCAACGACGATAAAATCTGTACTTTGTGGGATTTCTTTTTAAACCTAACTTGCATTTAACGCGGACAGGACGCGGGATCATTGCCTCATCTGCCCGTAACAGGTAGGAGGAAAGCGCGGGGTTTTAACACAGCCCAGACTTCTGAAGTAGGGTCTAGGCCCGAAACGTCAGCCTTCCTGCTCCTCTGATGCTGCTTGGCCTGCTGTGTTCATCCAGCTCCACACTTTGTTGTCTCAAACTCATCAACCGGCCGTGTCACCTCCGTCAATGAATCTAAATAACACCGCCGATTTAAGCATATTCAAAGCTAATAGTGTACGCTAAAAAAGTTACACAATCTCAATTTATCGGCTCATTTTTCTTTCACCCAGTTAGAATTATTCCGAAAACTGCAACAGAATGAGTGTAACAATACGCCATTGAAACATCTGCAGGCTTCCCCGAATGAAAACTGAACTGAATATCTGAACTGAAATAGAAATACTGCAATCTGTGACATTTCGCATCAGGGCACGATTACAATTCGAAATATGGAATAACCAGCTGCGGTACACGACACGCTCTCTATGTGCTGCCTTTCCTGTGCTCAGGTCTCCGCTCTCACTTGGACGGTTTGGGTGGCTCTGAAAAGAGCCTTTGGGTTCGCTGGAAAAGGGTCGATTTGCTCAGCCGCCGAATCCATAGAGAGTGCGGCCCTGGCGTTTAAGAGCGTACACCACATCCATGGCAGTGACCGTCTTGCGCTTGGCGTGCTCAGTGTAAGTGACCGCATCCCTGATCACATTCTCAAGGAAAACCTTCAGCACCCCGCGGGTCTCCTCGTAGATCAAGCCCGAGATGCGCTTGACCCCACCACGGCGAGCCAGGCGCCGGATGGCTGGTTTCGTAATGCCCTGGATGTTATCACGGAGTACTTTGCGGTGCCGCTTCGCTCCGCCTTTCCCCAGGCCTTTGCCTCCTTTGCCTCTTCCAGACATCACGCTTCTTCACTCCAATCGCTGCCGAATGCGATTCGAGCTGCCTCACCTTCCTTTTTTATACAGCCCGCCCCGGCCTGACTGAGAAAGAGCTGACGCAGAGTGAGAGGCGGCCCGGGCAGGAAAATGAGCGAGACACAGAGAAATGTCCAGCTCCGCCTCCAGCTAACTCCCACCCCCAAATGAATCTGGAACTCAACCTTTTCTCCACAAGGGCTGTGAACATAATGCCCGGCAGAAAACCTGCAGACTCAAGCTTCATGTTCAAAGATAATAAAACCTGGAACTTTTAAAAGCAGTTGCGACACAATTAAACGGCCATGTCCCGGCCTTTCTTAACGAGACAACACACGGTTGCTTCCAATTCAATGTCAGTTTCTATTCCTTTAGCTGAATGGGAGAAAATCATTTCTTGGGGATTGTGTTGCGAAGCGGGGTTTCTGGCCCAGTGTTCCTCTCAGAGACTCTCCCTGAATATGTGAAAAGCAGACGGACATGAAATGAAACTGCACCCGAACCTATGGGCAGTATGATGTGGACCTAATACTGATTTATTGTAGAGTGTGGGAGAGAGACTGGGTGCAAATCTGGTAGAGAAATGTGGACGAGTTACTCACATTAATTAACATATAATTTATCCCTGCACTCGGACATGGGACAGGGATCATTTGGTCCGGGCTCAGCTCTTTCCTGAGAGATATGGGTGGCTCTGAGAAGAG
>NW_025978999.1:0-6273 GCF_021869965.1 Rhincodon typus | reverse complement strand
CCTTCCTGCTCCTCTGATGCTGCTTGGCCTGCTGTGTTCATCCAGCTCTACACTTTGTTATCTCAGATTCTCCAGCATCTGCAGTTCCTACAATCTCTTTATCAGGATGTTGCCTGGATGAGAGAGTATTAGCTATAAGAAGAAGTTGGACAACCTTGGATTATTTTGGTTAGAGGGGGCAACTTGATAGAAGTAGAAAAAATTACGAGAGGCATGGATAAGATGAATAGGTAGAACCTCTTTCCTATGTTGGAAATGTTAAATACTAGGCGGCATAGGTTTAAAGTGGGAAGGAGAAAGTTTAAAGGAAATGTGCCAGGCAAGTTTTTTACACAGAGGGTAGTAGGTGCCAGGGGAGTTGGTAGATGCAGTTACAATATCAAAGTTTAAAAAGCATTTGGACAGTCATATGAACAGGCAGAGAATAGAGGGATATGGGCCATATGCAGGCAGCTAGTTTAGATTGGCATCATTTTTGAAAAGACAAGGAAGTCTGAATGGCCTGTTCCTGTACTGTTCTACGTTCTATGTACTACTGTAGCTACACTTCAAAGCACTTCACTAGCTGAAATATATTTTGGCATGCCTAATGGCTATGGTTGGTGCCAAATCAATTCAAGTTCTTTTTAACGACAGTAAAGGCAGTTGCTGGAAATCTGAAACAAACACAGAGAATGCTGGAGAAACTCAGCAAATCCATGGAGAGAGAAACAGAGTTAACATTTCAAGTCTAGTCTGATTCTTCTTTAATTTTGCTTTTATCAGTTTCGAATGGCAATCGATACACCTGTTTCTCCCCAATTATTTGATCAAATTTCCTCATAATGTTCCCTCTATCTAATTTCCCCTTAACCACCTTCTGTTCTGAGGAGGACAGTCAGCAGTTTCTCCCATCTCTTGGCAGAAATGAAATACCTCATCTCTGGTATCATTCTGGTAAATCTCCTCTTCATGTTCTTTGAAGCTTCCGAAATTGTAGTGCATGCCTGATATTCCCAGCTAGTGTAAGTTTCCAAGTATCTTATTGAATGGTGGAATGTGTTTGAGAGGCTGAATGGCTTGTTCCTGTTCCTAGTTTAGATAAAGCTGTTCAGGTACCTAAAGGGGAGGCTGCCAATTGAGTATATTGTGTACGTTGTTGTACATTTGTCAACATAATTAATTGTCACAACATTACCTTGTTGCTTTCGGTTGTGTAGAGCGATTAAATCTTGTGAGCAAGCGAACTGTTTGTTAGTGTTGAGTGTTGAGTGACTGATAACTTCTTACAAAGTCCATCATTCATTATCAAAGAATAATAAGCCATTAAGTGATCTGGAGTCTGGGTTTCCAAATACGCATTAGTTCTGCTATAGAACGTTTGTCTTAGGTGAGTGTTTGTTACATTTTTCAGCTCAGGCAAAGGCCTGATCCCTCTGCACTAATCTGATTTTCACTCCCCATACTTATTTACATTCTCCTCCCTCTTGCTTATCGATTCCTCTATCGTCTGCCCACCTACTTTTGGGGCAGCACAGTGGCTCAATGATTAGTTCGGCTGCCTCACAGTGACAGGGACCCAAGTTCAATTCCACCCTTGGGCAACTGTCTACGTGGAGTTTACACATTCTC
The DNA here is from genome assembly GCF_021869965.1 of Rhincodon typus. Classification (NCBI taxonomy): domain Eukaryota; kingdom Metazoa; phylum Chordata; class Chondrichthyes; order Orectolobiformes; family Rhincodontidae; genus Rhincodon; species Rhincodon typus. The sequence continues at coordinate 4,662 of NW_025978999.1, read as the reverse complement.
CCTGTGTCTGTGGGGGTTTCTTCCACGTGCTCCAGTTTCATCCCACAGTCCAAAGATGTGCAGGGATTGGCTATGGGAAATGCTTGGTGACAGGGATAGGGTAGGGTGGGGTGTCAGGGTTGGATGCTCTTTGGAGGGTTGGTGTAAATTTGCTGAGCTGAATGACCCGCTCCCACATTATAGGGATTCAATGATTTCTATCTCCAAAGTAAATTTCTGAAGATTGTAGCAGATATTCGCTAACCTGGGCATGAAGCTGTAATACCAGAGTTGCTGAAATACCATTGTAGGCATCCCATCACCACAAGGATAAGAACAGGGGAACAGTGGTACAGTTGGTCCCTCAAGCTTGATCCACCAGTAAGTGGATCGATCTGCAACCTAAGTGAATATACCTGTCTTTGCTCTACATTCCATTATATCTCGGGATAACAAAAAAAAATCGATCAACATTGGTTTTAAAGTTAACAATTGATCTACAATCAATTGCTGTTTGTGGAAGAGAATTCAAAAATTCAACAGCCCTTTTCGTGAAGAAGTGATTACTAATTTAATGCTGGAAGGATTTGGCTCTTGTTTTTAGACCATGTCCATTGGCCCTGGACTCCCCAACCAGCAGAAATAGCATCTCCCAATCTACCTGATCTGTTCCCTTCAGTATCTTACAAACTTTGGTCAGATCATCCCATAACCTTTTAAATTCCATGGATCCTGCTTTGTTTTTATCTGTCCGCATAGATTATTCCTTGAAGCCCAGGAATCATTCTGGTAAATCTACGCTGCACTCCCTCAAAGACTATTTGAACTTACCCTGTAGTGTGGTGCCCAGAACTGCTCATGAACTTTACAATGTCTGCCAGCTCTTTCTCAATGCGACCGCATTCACATCACCCAATTCCCAAAAACAATGGAAAAAGTGAGGTTGCTGAAACCTAGGTTAGAGCATTCCATAAGCCCGCTCTGCACGGCCCTTGTTGGACATCAATGATTTTCAAAATGGCAGCCCGGTGGCCTCACAGTGCCAGGGACCCAGGTTCGATTCCACCTCGGTCGACTGTCTGTGTGGGATTTGCACATTCTCCCCATGTCTGTGTGGGTTTCCTTAGGGTGCTCCAGTTTCCTCCCACAGTCCAAAGATGTGCAGGCTGGGTGGATTGGTCATGCTAAATTGCGCATAGTGTCCAGGAATGTCCAGGCTTGTTGGATTGGTCATGGGAAATGTATGGTTACAGGGAGAGGGTAAACGGGTGAGTCTGGCTGGGATGCTTTTTGGAAGGTCAGTGTGGACTCAATGGCTGAATGGCCTGCCTCCACACTCTTATGACTCTATGTTCTATGACTCTAAGGGCATTTCAGGACCCAAAGCAGATAAATAAGGACTTTCATTGGACAAAGGATTTGCGACAGAAGTTGTAGAGAAAACTACTTCTTGTGTTGGGGGAGGCTAGAACACTCAAAGGAGTGAAGTTTTATTTTATTCACTCCCTAATTGCCCAGAGAACATTTAAGAGTCTACCACATTGCAGTGGGTCTGGAGCCACAGATAGTCCAGACCAGGTAAGAATGGTAGTTTCCTTCCTGAAAAGACATTGGTAAACGAGTTGGGTTTTTCCTGACAATCAACAATGGTTTCATGGTCATCATTAGACTCTTTTTTGTATGGAATTTAAATTCTAACATCTGCCATGGCTGGATTCAAACCCAGGTCTCCAGAACATTAGCTGAGTTTCTGGATTAATCGTCTAGTGATAATATCACTAGGCTATCATTTTCCCACTGTTTTTCCAAAAGCTGGGAAACCTTGTTTCTACACAGGCAGAAATGGAAACAGGAGCTCTCTCTGCCCCATTAGGCAGACAATCTCCAAAACTGAGATTGTTAGAATTTGCAATAGGTGAGCTCATCAAGGGGCATGGATCAAAAGGTGGGTTAATGAGGTTAGACCGTGATCAATGGCGGAACAGGATTGAGTGGCTGATGAGGCCCATTGCTGTTCCCATCTTGCTGTGCAGTGGTTTCAGTATTAACTTCTTTGGATCAGCTAAAGATCTCTGATAGCCATAACACAGCAGATTGTAGACCTATTTCAATTAATCGGTTTCAAGAGTTATCACCGTAAAATTATTTTTGGTTATTTTTGCATGCGCTTTGTTTCTTTAATGTGTAGATAAGACTATGGTACAAAATATATTGCACGGGTTACTGTAAGACAGCAGGTTAATTGAAAATGCTGTGCTTGAGCAATAAACCTAGTGTCTACTGGCAAACTGATTGTACAAACAGCGAACGCCTATATCTTGTTTGTATACTCAGGGGTTTGAGTTCGACTTTACCTGTCGACTGAGTCTTTTGAAATTGAGAAAGCAACAATTCATCAAGTTTTTATAAGGGGAGCTATGTTTTGATAAGCAGCCAAATGATCTACAAGTTATTGTTCAGCCGATTCATCTAAACTGATTGAAATTTCTACCAATAAATGACCATGGAAACATTTGCAAACACACAGAGGTGTTGCTGTAATTTTGGTTGCATAGATTTTTGAAGGTTCTCTGTAGTGTGGAGTGAAAAACCCATACCCAAACTGATCAAACATCTACACTGTGGTATTATGACTTCATATTGTGGCACTACACATTGCCAACTGTGTTTGAGGCTGCATCGTAAACCAATGATGGCCCCTTGCAACCAGAACAAGTCACTGGTGATAAGGGTTGGGTTTGTGAATGCTGGGTGCTGGGCCTGCATAAATGAGAAATAAAGAGGAAAATACAATGGAAAAACCCTTCACTGATTGGCTGCATGGGTGCCATTGTGATACACTGCATATTGCATCATGGGAAGACAGCCCATGCCATCACGTGTAGACAGAATATGGAGCACAAGGAGGAGTAAGACAAGAAGGAAGAAGAGGAGGCTGAAGAGCACGTAGAGAAGGGAATTGGCACAGTGGGCAGTCCCTTCCTGCCTGCTCGGTAAATGAAAAATGTATTGGAACTTGATAACATTGGACCTGAGATGTAGGGATAGAATTTGGCCATTCTGCCCATTGACTCTGCTCCGCTATTCAATCAGATCATGGTTGATCTGATAAACCTCAACTCTACATTCTTGCCTTTTCCCTACAATCCTTGATTAAAAATCTGTCTACATCAAATTTGAATATACTTAATGACCCCCAGCCTTTACAGCTGTTCTGAGGTAAGGTATTCCACAGGTTCATTAAGTTATGAGAGACAAAAAATAGTCCTAACCGCTGTACAAAATGATCTGATTAAGCTCCTGTGAAACTCGTTACATTTTCCTGTGTCAAAAGTGCAACATAAATATAAGTTGTAGTTGTTGACGAAGGAATAACATTTGCAATGATTTTGGACAGATAGGGTAGGGGCGATTAACAGATGATTTGACTTTAGCATCCATTGCTTGTAGTACAGTATCATGAGGTAAATCTTGATGAGACATCAAGGACGTGAAGGTATAAAACCTTTCCAGTTGTACTTATGTTCCCCATAATAATGTAAAACAGTGACTTACATTTTAACTGCATTACTGTGAATTGTAAGCAGGTTTTCCTTCACATTACTGAAGACCAGAGCAGTAATTAATCAGTAATAATATTTCTAGGAATACGGTAAATGCTGCCATCTGATAGAAAGTGATGGAAACTCCTTTTCCCCAGAAGTGCACTTCTGGAAAGAATAGTAACAGTTAATAATGATATTGTCAGTCTAACCTAATGTAAAACCATGTTCCCAGATTAAAACACTGCTTGCTTTGACAATGTTGAAATTAACTTGCGTATCTCAAATCCGTTATCTTCCCAAAGTGGAATGCACCTCAGCTATCTTCAGTAGTGAACGTGGCTTTGGGGATCTAGATCGAGATCTGGATCTGGACCCACCACTTATAAAGTCCAAATAATAATCTCTTCCCACATCTGGAGCCTTCACCTAAATATATAGCAGGGTCTCACAAAGTTGGGGACTCCCATTGGGAGCAGTGAAGATCTTACCTTTGGCCTGGTCAATATTAATCCCTGAAACAACATCAGTTTTAAAAAAAACAAATTTTTCTTCATTGTCGCTTTGCTGTTTGTGGAACTTTGCCACATGTACATTAGCTGCTACATGACAGCAGTGACTACACATCTGAGGCACAACGCTGGCTGTAAAATGTTTCGCAACATCCTGAAGCAATAACAGAGTGGAGATAAATTCAAGTATTTCATTATTTTTGTCACACATTGAAATGTCTCAGAGTGCCTCACATAATGAATAGATTTTAGAGTGTGCTTGACTGGCACCCCATCTACCACTACGCAGTTTATGAATGAGCTTGTAGTGTAGATTGAAATTGGCAGGAACGGTGTTTAGGGTATCGCAGAGACATGGCTGCAAGGGGAGACAGGGCTGGGAACTAAATATCCAAGGATAGGGATAGTAGGAACTGCGGATGCTGGAGAATCCGAGACAACAAGGTGCAGAGCTGGATGAACACAGCAGGCCAAGCAGCATCATAGGAGCAGAAAGGCTGACGTTTCGAGCCTAGACCCTTCATCAGAAATCCTGAGATTTGTCCGGAGGGAGGAGGGTAACTTCTTCAGGCTAGGCATCCTTAGAAGAGGCTTCGCAGTGGGGTTAAAATTGAATCAGAGATAGTAGG
>NW_025978998.1:3818-6273 GCF_021869965.1 Rhincodon typus | reverse complement strand
AGGTGGTTGCAACGTGAACCGAGTGAGGCCGTTTCTAGTGAAACAGCGTAAAGACATGTTCACGGACCATGGCTCGAGGAAGAGTGTGGAAGCTATGGCAGGCCGTTGATACGGGAACAGGATGAAGTTAGGTTCACGGGCCGTTGCTCGGGGAACAGTTTGGGGATGGATTCTCAGGCCGTTGCTACAAGAACAGAGTGGGGATGGGTTCACAGCTTGTTGCGAAGAGAACATTGTGGCGATGGGTTCAGAAGTCATGCTAGGAGAACGGAGCAGGGATGGGCTCACAGGCTGTTGCTACGGTAACAGAATGCGAACGGGTTCATACGCCATTGGGAGGGAAACTGAGTTGGGATGGCGTCAGAGGTCATGCTAGGGGAACAGATTGGGAATAGTTTCACAGGCCTTTGCTAGGAGAACAGAGTGGGGATGAGTTCACGGGCCATTTCAAGGGAAACAGAGCAAGGACGTGTTCACAAGTCATAGCTCAGGGAACTGAGTAGGGATGGGTTCAAAAGCCATGCTAGGGCAAATTTTTGGGGTAGGTTTACTGGCCATTTCTCGGAGAACAGTGTGGGGATGGGTTCACAGGTCATTGCCAGGAGAAGATAGTGGGGATGGGTTCACAGGCTGTTGTTAGGGGAACAGATTGGGGGGCGTTCCTAGGAGAACATCGTCGGGATGGGTTCGCAAGCTATTGCTAGGAAATCATAGTGGGCATGGGTTCACAGGTTGTTGCCGGTGGACCAGATTGTGGATGAGTTCACAGGCCATTGCGAGGGTAACACAATGGGGATGGGTTCGCAGGTCGTTGCTAGGGGAACAGAGGGGGAACGGCTTCACAAGCTATTGTTGGGGGAACGGTGGGGATGTGTTCACAGGCTGTTGCTAGGACAACATAAGAGGGATGGGTACACAGGCCGTTGCTAGGAGAACGCAGTGGGGATGTGTTCACAGGCTGTTGCTAGGAGCACATCATGGGGATGGGTTCACGTGCCATTGCCATGAAAACATAGTGGAGATGGGTTCACAGGCCGTTGCTAGGGCAACACAATGGGGATGAGCTCACAGGCCTTTGCTCGGGGCACAGAATGGGGATGTGTTCACTGGCTGTTGCTAGGATTAACAGTGCGAGTTGGTTTCCTTGGGTCTTTCAATCGTTGGCTCGATAACGTTCTGTTATTTGTGTACAAGATGAGCGGAAGCTCCAGACAATTGTGTTTCATAATTTCTCGCCATTTTAAACTGGAACATTCTATTTTTCTGTTCTTCCTGCAAAGAATAATACAGCACAATTACATGCCCTTTGGCCCACCAAGCCTGAGACAGTTCCCAATCCTTATTTAGATCCATTACTTATTGCCCATGCGCGGTGTCTATCCCTCTGTTCGCCTCCCGTTCACATGTCTATCAAGAAATGCCTTAAACATCGTTATGCCTGCTACCACCACCTTCACTGGTGGTGTATTCCAGGCACCCTCCACCCTCTGATGGTGCATTTTCTCTGCACCTCTCCCTTAAACTTTCCCCCTCTCACCTTGAAGCTGTGCCCTCTCGTAGTTGACCTTTCCAAAATATCTATGCCTCTCAAATTTGTAGACCGCATCCAACATCACAATTCACCACGTTGATTTTCATCTGCCAACATTTAAATTATAATTCACATGATAGAGACAGCAACGTAGGTGATGTGATGGGATGTAGTGAACCTTGTTATACTCAGTATCTTCATGTTGCAATGTTATAACATCCAATCAGAAAACTGCCCTCCCTCATTGACAAAACCTCACCGGCTCTGGGACGTGGACTGAGCAGGGAACGATGCTTTTAATATCTCACTGACCAAGTGTGTAAATCTCTGCCACACATGGTCTTTTCTCCACATTATATTCCATTTGCCAATTACTTGTCCACTCAGTGAACCAGTCCATATCTGTTTACAGTGTGAAAATATGAGGGTCCCGACCCAAAACGTCGACTTTCCTGTTCTTCTGATGCTGCCTGACCTGCTGTGTTCCTCCAGCTCCACACTGTGTTGACTCTGACTCCAGCATCTGCAGTTCTTGCTGTCCCATATTTGTTTACAGCCTCTTTGGTTGTCCTGACAGCTATCTCTCCCACCCAATGTAGTCTTGCCAGTGAATCTGGAGACATTACACTTGTTCCCATTGTCTAAATCACTGATATCGATTTAAATGACTATGGCTTTAGCAGTGACCCTCTGGCACCGCCACTAGTACCATGTCACCAAGCTGGAAATGACCCTATTTACTGTCTACCAGCCAATCCTATACCCTCCAGAACCTAGCAAACACTGTTACACTCAGTACACAGTCTGCCTTAACATCACGATGCTACAGTATACAGTCAGAGACTGATGAAATTCAGCTCTTGATACTTAGTTTAAGACTCCTATCTGAAAATTTCTTCCCTTCAAAAACCTGTAAAGATAAGA
>NW_025978998.1:0-3808 GCF_021869965.1 Rhincodon typus | reverse complement strand
CTGTCCAATTGTTCTTCTCTCTCTTTGGGTTCTATCCCCACCTATCGTTTACTCCATATCCCTTCCTGTCACCCTACCTTCCACATACAAACCAATACATTCCGAGCTACTATCAGTTCTGAGTAAGGTTCACCGGACCTGAAACGTTAACTTTGATTTCTCTTCACAGATGCTGCCAGACCTGTTGAGGCTCTCCAGCATTTTCTGTTTTTGTTTCTGATTTACAGCATCCGCAGTTCTTTCAGTTTTTATTTAACAGGAGGTTCTAAGTCAGGTCTAGCAGCCTACACTGGGCGTTTATAAAACCTCTCACTGACTCCATCTTTCTCCCGGTCTCCTCTATTCCTCCCATCCCAACCTTTTCCATCACCTCCCTTCACACTCACTGAGGCAACACTGCACCTGCACAGTTCATGCTTACATGTTGTCTTGCTAGCCTGCCCCTCATTCACTCCCATTGGCCGGATAACCAGCCAGTTGCTCCCAGTTACACTCACTTTCTTCCTATAGGTCCAGAGCTGCCATCAATCCTCCGGGTCCTACTGTGAGGAGGTGAGTGGCGGGAGCATCCTTCTTTCTGCCCTGAGATGGGCTTCATAGTATCACAGAGCACAGAGGCTGTTCATCTGGTTGCTTTTGGAAATGCTGCAAATCTGTCCCAACTTCCCTGCCATTTACCCACAGCCCTCCAAATCTCTCTTTAAAAAGTTAAAGTCCAAACCTCTTTTGAGAATAACTGCTCAATCACCATCCAGCTTTCGTTCAGTCAATTCCAGATGCTCAGAACTTACTGAATGAAATAATTTTCACATTTTCACCCCACATTATTTGCCAATTACCTGAAAGTGGTTACTAAAAGTTGTGACCATGTTAATAATTTCTCTCTCTGTCTCTGTCTGCAAATTAACTATCCTGGAAACAAAACTGCACCTGGACTAAATCACTGCTTAACCTTCGCAGCTCCAAGGAGAATTATCTGAGCTTCTGCTTCCTCTCCACAAAAGAGAAATTCATCTTAATTTTAATTTATTAGAGCCACAGAGATGTACAGCATAGAAACAGACCCTTTGGTCCAACTCATCCATGCCAACTTGGTATCCTAAATTAATGTAGTCCCATTTGCCAGCATATGGTCTATATCGCTCTAAACCTTTTCTATTCATGTACCCAACCAGATGCCTCGACTTATTCTGTACATGTACAACGTTCATCTTGAAAATCTTGCCCTTTTGATCACTTAATTTTTTCCCTCTCACTTTAAACCTATGCCCTCTAGTTTTGGACTGACCTAACCTGGGAAAAAAAATCCTGGCTGTTCATCCTATCTATGCCCCTCATGATTTTATAAAATTTCCATAAAGGTCACCCCTCAGGCTCTGACGCTCCAGGGAAAATAGCCCCAGTCTATTCAACCTCTCCACATAGCTCAAACACTCCAACCCTGGCAATATCATTGTGAATCTTTCCTATACCCTTTCAAGTTTAACAACATCTTTCCTGTAGCAGGAAAACAGAAGTGGCCTAAACAATGTCCCGTACAGCTGCAACATGACATTGCAACTCCTATACTCAATGCACTGACCAATAAAGGCAAGCATACCAAACGCCTTCTTCACTGCCCTATCTACCTGCGACTTCACTTTCAAGGAACAGTGAACCTGCACCTCAAGGTCTCTTTGTTCAGCAACACTCCCCAGGATCTTACCATTAAGTGTATAAGTCCTGCCCTGATTTGCCTTTCCAAAATGCAGCACCTCACATTTATCTAAATTAAACCCCATCTGCCACATCTCGGCCCATTTGATCAAGGTCCCATTGTACTCTGAGATAACCTTCTTTGCTGTGCACTACAGCTCCAATTTTGGTGTCTTCTGTAAACTTACTATCCATACCTCCTATGTACATATCTAAATCATTTATATAAGTGATAAAGCAGCGGATCCAGTATCAAACCTTGCAGCACACCACTGCTCACAGGCCTCCAGTCAGAAAAGCAACCCTCCACCACTACCCTCTGTCTCCTACCTTCAAGAGAATTTTGTATCCAAATGGCTAGTTCTCCCTGTATTCCTTGTTATCTAACCTTGCTAACTTGTCTATTATGTGGAACCTTGTTCAATGTCTTTCTGAAGTCCACATAGGCAATGTCCACAGCTCTGCCTTCATCAGTCTTCTTTGTCACTTCTTCAAAAAACTCAATCAAGTTAGTGAGGCATGATTTCCACGCACAAAGCCATGTTGACTATGCCTAACCATTCCTTGCCTTTCCAAATACATGTAAATCCTGTACCTCAGAATCCCTTCCAACAACTTGCCCGCCAATGACTTCAGGCTCTCCAGTCTGTTGTTCCCTGGCCTTTCCTGACCACTTTTCCGAAATAATTCCACCCGTTTTCCAGCACTTCACTTGTGGCTATTGCTGATACAAATATATCAGCAAGGGGCCCAGCAATCACTTACCTAGCTTTCCTAACAAAGTTCTGGGATGGACCTGATCAGGTCCCAGGGATTTGTCCACTTTTATGCAATTTAAGACATCCAGTACCTCCTCCTCCTCTGTAATATAGACACTTGCAAGTTCTCACTATTTATTTCTCCAAATTCTCTAGCTTCCCTACCTTTCTCCAGTAAAATCTGACATGAAATACTCGCATAGTATCTTTCCCACCTCCTGCGGTTCCATAGATGGACTTGTTGATCTTTTAGGGGCCCTATTCGCTGCCTAGTTACTCTTTTATCTTTGATGTATATGTAGAATCTCTTTGGATTCTCCTTAAACCTATTCCCAAAGCTATCTCATGTCCCCTTTTTGCCCTTCTGATTTCCCTCTTGAGTATACTCCTAATGCACTTATACTCCTCCAGGGATTCACTCGAACCCAGCTGCCTATACTTGACATATGCCTTCTCCATTTTCTTGACCAGTGCCTCCATTTCTCTAGTCATCTAGCATTCTCGACACCCAACAGCCTTTCCTTTAACAGGAACATACTGTCTCTGTACTCTCGTTGTCTCATTTTTGAAGGCCTGTGCAAGCAATGGCAGGTGATGACATAGAAACGATCATTATCACTAAAGAGGTAGTATTGGCAGGTAACGGCTCTAGGTAGACACGTCTCTTGGCCCTGATTGAATGCATCCTAGGGAACTAAAAAAGACGGCGGGGCAAATAGCAAATGTGCTCGTAACAATTCACTAAAAATTTGCTGCATTCTGGGACGGTTCCGGCAGATTGGAAAACAGCAAATGTGATGCCACTATTTAAAAAAGAGTAGGTGGACAAAAGGTGGGTAACTATAGACCCATTAGCTTTACTTCTGTAGTGGGGAAACTGGTTGAATCTATGAAAGATAAAGCAGCGAGACATCTGGATAGAAATTGTCCCAACCAGCAGACGCAGCATGTAGTCATGAAAGGCAGGTCATGTTTAACTACTTTACTGGAATTCTTTGAGGATCTCACAAGCACAATGGACAATGGGGAACCAGTGGATGTGGTGTATCTGGATTTCCAGAAGTCATTTGACAAGTTGCCACACCAAAGGCTGCTCCAGAAGATAAGGATGCATGGCATTACGGGTAACGTATTAGCACGGATAGGGAATTGGTTAACTAACAGGAAGCAAAATATGGGGATAAATGGGTGTTTGGATTAGTGTCGGGACCACAATTGTTTACAATTTACCCAGATGATTTGGAGTTGGGGAACAAGTGTAGTGTGTCATAGTTTGCAGATGACACTAAGATGAGATGTGGAGCAAAGTGTGCAGAGGCCACTGTAAGTGTGTAGAGAGATACAGATAGATTAAG
>NW_025978997.1:0-6274 GCF_021869965.1 Rhincodon typus | reverse complement strand
ATGAAGGGTCATTTTCTGATGAAGGGTCTAGGCCCGAAACGTCAGCCTTTCTGCTCCTGTGATGCTGCTTGTCCTGCTGTGTTCATCCAGCTCTGCACCTTGTTGTCTGTGTACATGGTCACCCAGGTCTCATTGTATCTCTCCCTTTCCAATCGTGAATCATTCCGATAATAATATGTCTTCCTGTTTTTGTTACCAAAGTGGATAACCTCACATTTATTCACATTATACTGCATCTGCCATGCATTTACCCACTCACTCAGCCTGTCCAAATCACACATCAGTTCTGAGGAAGAGTCACCGGACCTGAAACGTTAACTCTGTTTTTCTTTTCCTTCACAGATGCTGCCAGACTTTTCCAGCAACTTTGTTTTTGTTCCTTCATGTCTAGAGCCAGGGACAATGCCATAGAGAGTTCCTTGAAAACGCTAGCATATTATGAACTTGTCCACATTCCCTTACATACATCAACCTTATTCACTCAATCACTTGCTGTGATGGTAAGTTCCACATTCCCATTCAATGCAATCATTTTGCTGTCAGTTATTTTATAACGATGAGCTGTTTTCTGTTGATGGTATCAGCAGACTGTAGCCAAACACACAGTTGTACCAATTCCCAACCTACTGCATGACAACAAAAAAAAGGAACATAAACTTCAGAAGAGCAAAAAAATAGCAGTTGAATAATTTTGATTTAACTCAAAGTGATGATAAGATAGTTTCTTACAACAAAAATATTCCACACTTATCAAAGTTTACAAAGATAATTGGCTTGATAATTGATTTCATCTTATAATTAAAGTAAAATTATCCTTTAATTTTCTACAAGATAAATTTGACGCAAAAAGGGAGAGAAATTACGGTAAATGACATCTCCCAGTTTTGTGTTAACTTCACAGCATGTCTCCCATGTGCTTAAAGCAGCTTCATAATTGACAACGAAAGAATGTGTTTCACGTAATTAATTCTGAAGAAGCCAATTACAAATCCGTAACTCAAAGTCAGGATTTAAAAATGAGCCAAGTGTATTTTTATTTCAAAATCCTTTTAATTATGAATCACGGATATTTTTACAGAAGGAAGTATATTTAATTTGATATGCTGTGCTCAGTAAAAATTCTATTCCGAATCATACTGAACAATATACACAAATGATCAGCAGTTCCTGCATGCGAAAAGTAAATTCAGTTCTAAGTTTAGACTCAGTCCCACACCAGCCCTCGAGAAATGTTGATGTCTGTTTTCAGGCCTTATTCTACTTGACCTTCAGCAAGACACCAGTTCTTTCTAAAATAAAACTAAGTTAAATATGATCTACCAAGCCAGCTTTCTGTCTAGTATCTGACTTGTCCAGTAATAACATCAAATGGAATCGTAACACAATAAGCAGAGTTCTATAAAAAGAAACACCAAGTCTGAAGACATTTCTATATTATTTTTTCTCTCTCAACAAATTTTTCCTGAACTTACATTTATGGTTGTTGGCAAAAAAGTGACAATTGAATCCACTATTAATAGTATTTCAAACAATTGGATTTCAAATGGTCTAGAGAGGAGAAGGAGCTTTAAAATAACTTTTCAAAATACCATTGGTACAACTTTAAGAGCAGTTAGCAGCCAGAAGAGCCATTGAGCTGAACACCTACCGTGATGGGAAAGTCTCTGGAACATAACACTTCTGCAGAGGTGAACAAGCTTTTAAGGGGAAAAAAAAGCAGAGAGAACAGTAAAAGCCCATTAACAGCCAAGGGGATAATCCAAATCAGTCACTCATGAAAAAGGCCAATTAACAGATGCCCAAAGCAATGTCAATCTCTTTGAGGAAAAAGAAATATGAAAAACTCGGCTGGGAAGCAAAGTTAAGATATCTGGTAGCTATTAGCAACTTTGAACCATTGGCTTGACAGAAAATTTCATCACAAACAGTAAGAAAACTTCAGAAACCACCTTAGAGTGGGTTGATTGTAAAATATTGAAGATGAAAATTGTTTTTTATGTTCTCATGTTACTGCTGCCCTTATCCTTCTGGATGGAAGTGGTTGTGGGTTTGGAAGGTGCTGAGGATCTTTGGTGAATTTCTGCAGGGCATCTTGTAGATCGTACACACTGCTGCTACTGAGCGTCGGTGGTGGAGGGAGTGGATGCTTGTGGATGTGGTGCCAATCAAGTGGCTGCTTTGTCCTGGATGATGTCAAGCTTCTTGAGTGTTGTTGGGGCTGCACTCATCCAGGCAAGTGGGGAGTATTCCATCATACTCCTAACTTGTGCCTTGTAGATGGTGGACAGGCTCTGGGGAGTCAGGAGGTGAGTTACTCGCTGCAGTATTCCCAGCTTCTGACCTGCTCTTGTGGCCACTGTGATTATGTGATGAGTCCAGATGAGTTTCTGGTCAATGGTAACCCTGAGGACATCGATAGTAGGGGATTCAGTGATGGTAGCACCACCAAATGTCAAGGAATGGTGTAGATTGTTTCTAATTGGTGATGGTCATAGCCTGGCATTTGTATGGCGTGTGTGTTACTTGCCACTTGTCAGCCCAGGCCTGGATATTGTCCAGATCTTATTGTATTTGAACATGCACTACGTCAGTATCTGAGGAATCATAAATGGTGCTGAATATCATGCAATCATTAACAAACATCTGACTTCTGACAGTTTGTGTGAGAAATGTAAGGTTTATTCTCAACAAAACGTTTTATCAAATTTAATTGTCAAAAAATTGACAAAGAGAAAAAGTGTGATTCTGTTCACATGGTTTGAATTCAACACAAAAAAATATATCAGACACATAAAAATATCAGTGTGAATTCATCACCGTAGTAACCTTTGATACAACCAAACAATCCATGAATCTTATTGATGGAAACCATTTTGCGAAAGTTTTAACAAGCAGATCTTTTGGAAACCCTTCAGTTCTCTGGGAAGCGGATATAATTACTCATCCTGACGTTACTAAAAGAAGACTTTATTGAAAACAGCATTTCAAACAGCAGAAGCTTCAACAAATTTCAGTTCTATTATGGCAGAAAAGGTACAACAACAACTTGAATCAACAAAGAATAAGCGAGATAACAAGGTAAATGGTAGTAAAAATAGAACCAAGTCCCAACAAGCATTATCCAATCAAAAAAGTAATGACCAAGCTGCAAAGCCTGTCACCAATCAGCCAATGCAATAAATTTCACTAAAATGGAACTTACCAACAGAGAAAATCCAAGTTTCAGAATCCATTTGATAGGTCAGCAAATTGGCCAATGTCGATAGTACCATCCCTAACATTGGACATCAAATCACATAAAGAACAGGTTAACACACCTCTATTCTACAGGGAAGAACAAAAGATGATGTGTTATATAAACAGCAGATCAATGGAAAGCAAATTATGTCTGATCGCTTAATAATAGCTTTTGTTCAATATCTTGATTCAACAACGAATAACACTGAAAGATCATGTTTCAACAGCACATACCAACTTCTGGAGAAACCAGAGGAACACAAGAAAGTCCTTAGACCTCACCTCCAAGTAGTCATGCCAAACATACCATTTGCTTTATTTTATCAGCCATCTCAACTTGTCCTGCCACAATTACAGATTTCTGCAAGTAGACACCCAGGTCTTTCTGACAGGAACAGGAATTTAGCCCACTTATTTAACCTACTTATCCAAACAACCTGATCAACTACCTCAATGATATTTTCCCGCACTATCTTCATATCCTCTGATATCACTAGTCTCCACAAACCTATCATCAAAACATAGAAGGCAGGAGCGAGAGTAGGCCATTCAACCCCTCGAGCTTGCTCTGCTATTCAAGATGATCATGGCTAATCATCAAGCTTAATACCCTAACCCCACCCTCCCCCAATTATCTCCTGATCCCTTTAGCCACAAGAGCTTTATCTACCTCCTTTTTAAAAATGCATAATGATTTAGCCCAACCATTTGCTATGGTAGTGAATTCCAAAAACTTCCTTAAACTATGACACTTGGTTCTGGCCTCCCCCACCACTTCCTGCATCTAACCTGTCTCGTCCTGTAATAATTTTAGGTTTCCGTGAGATCCCCATCATTCTTCTAAACTCCAGTGACTATAGTCCTAACCAATCTAGTCTCTCTTCATATACCAGTCCTGCCAGGCCAGGAATCGGTCTGCTAAACCATTGATCTCTTAAGTGGGATTGTGTCAAAAGCCCTCTGAAAGTTCAAATGAACCACATCCACTGGCTCTCCCTGATCAACTCTATTAGTTACATGCTTGAAAAATTGCAGCAGGTTTGTCAAGCGTGATTTCGTTTTTGTGCTGTCTGTGTCTGATTCTACTGCTGTTTTCTCAGTGCTCAGCTATAAAATCTTTCATGATGGACTTGAACATCCTCCCCACTCCTGACATCAGATTCACTGCTCTATAATTCCCAATATTCTCTCATCCTCCCTTTTTAAATGATGAGGTAATGTCAGCTTTCCTCCAGTCTGCAGGAACTAAATAAGACACAAGCCCATGGTGCAGGGACAAGCTATTGGCATGGATCAAGGATTGGTTGACTGGCAGAAAGCAGAGAGCAAGGAAAAAGGGGTATTTTTCCAGAATGGTAGCTGATGACTAGTGGAGGTAAAATCATAGAATATCAAATCCCCACATTGTGGAAGCAGGCCATTCAGCCCATTGATTCCTCACTGACCCTTCAAAAAATATTCCACCCAGCCTTACCCCAACCCCCACCCCCCTTCCCCTGTAACCCTGCATTTCTCAAGGCTAATCCACCTAGCCTACACATCCCTGGGCACTATGGACAATTTAGCATGGCCAATCCACTTAACCTGCACCACTAGGCTGTGGGAGGAAACCGGAGCACCCAGAGGAAAACCACGTAGACACAGGGAGAATGTGCAAACTCCATGCAAACAGTCACCCGAGGCTGGAATCAAACCCAGGTCCCGGCACTGTGAGGCAGCGGTGCAAACCACTGAAGTACCGCACTGCCCAAAGTAAGGCAGTCCTTCATCCCTGGGTGGTTTCAAACCACCAAACTTCCAGTTAATAGCCAAATGTGCTAACCAATTGCACCACAGAGACAGGCACAAGGGTCAATGTTGGAGCCACAGCTACTCATGTTATACATTAATGCTCAGGACAGAAGGCTTTGCTGCTAAGTTTGCAGATGATACAAATATAGTTGGGGGCACGTTGACGAAGCGGGAAGGCTACAGAAGGACTTGGACAGGCTGGGAGAGTATGCAATGAAGTAGCAGACGGAATACAATGTGAGAAAGTGTGTGGTTATGCACTTTGGTAGGCATAGACTATTTCCTAAATGGAGAAAGGCTTTCAGAAATCTAAGGATTCTCTTAAGTTTAACTTGTATGTTCTCTGATAATACCGATTTGTTTCTGTTCCTCCCTTTCACTAAACTCTATGCTCCCAAAAGTTCTGGAGCCTTATTCATGTCCTCATTTGTGAAAACAGAAGGGAAGTATGATTTTAGTTCATCAGCATTTCTTTGTTCTCAATTATAAGTTCCTCAGTTTCTGATTGTCAGGGACCTACACGAGCTTTCACCAATCTCTTTCTCTTCACATTCCTTCAGAAACTTTTACCCTAAGTTCTCATGTTCCCTGTAAGTTTGCTCCCATACTCTATTTTCCCTTATTAATCACTCCCATGCTGCTCCTTCGCTGACTTCTAAACTTTCCCAATCCGATTACATGTCCTTACTAATATCTTTGCCTCTTTTTTACACTTAATACTATCCCCAGCTTCCCTCAGAAACCTTGCTTTGGCTACCGTTCACTTTGTGCTCTTGTGCCAGACAAGAATAATCAAGTTTTGTAGCTTACCCACTCAATATTTGAATGTTTCCCATTGTATTTCCTAATTCTCTCCATTTAAGAAATATCCTGCCTTTTATTTTTTTCTGCCAAGTGGATAACTTCACATCTATTCAAATTATCTTCCATTTGCCATGTCCTAGCCAATTCACTCAGACTATGCAAATCCTCATAAAGCTTCCTTGCCCTCCCCTCACACCTTCTATTTCCCATCAGCAAGTTTAAACATTTTAAACCCACTTTAAAATTGAACTCTTTAGCTTTTATTTTCCAATTTGCCATGGAATTATGACATTTACAGATATTGAATCCCAGGGAGGCTGAAAATGGTATGTATTTAATTGTGAACAAAAACAAAGTTGCTGGAAAAGCTCAGCAGGTCTGGCAGCATCTGTGAAGGAAAAAACAGTTAACATTTCGGGTCTGGTGACCCTTCCTCAGAACT
>NW_025978996.1:0-6274 GCF_021869965.1 Rhincodon typus | reverse complement strand
GCACTCTCACACACACACACGCTGTCACACACACACACTCTCACATACGCTCTCACACACACACACTCTCACTCACACACACAAATACATGGGTGTATTGCATTCACAATGCTCAGCCTCAGCTTCTAAAGTCAGTTTTCTTTTGCTGAGCTCCAGCCCCTCCTCTCCCTAGCCCTACTGCAGCATCAGGAGCACTGCAAAGTTCTTTATTTTATTGTGAATTGAATGGCCAGGAGCTGTAGCCATAAACAAATACAAAAGGACCTGCATCGTATTGTTCAGGGGAGAGAGGGAGTTAGATGTCTTTCCTTTGTATTACAAATAAATGCAGGATATTCCTTGTCATTGCCATGCCCTCTAGTGTGTTTCTGGTCTGATGTCAATTGTTTATTGATTATTCTTACATTGCCCCTGGCTCTCAGATGAATGGGATTTGACTGAATTCCTGCAACAGGGTTTCTGGGCATCTCTAAAATGTTCAGTTGGTGTAAAGGCAAGATGATCACTTGGCTGATTCGTACATAAGGTCTTGATATCCCTCTCCCTATTGCCTTTAAAGTAAAATTCTTAATCCTGCTCCACAACGCTGCAACCTCACACCCGTGATTACAAGTGCAAGCAGTACATTCTTAATGCGGGGAACAAGAATTTTAATAATCATGTCTCAGGATGTGAATCTCAGTAATAGAATCCTCAGTCACCCCCCTGGCAATTTTAGAGCATTTTCACAACCCATCATTTTTCTGACCTCCACCTCTGTTTATTATTCTGTACAGAATCACAACATGGTTCCCCCAAAGCTCCTGTGTGAGTGAGCAGTGCTATCCCACATATCAGCATTATTTTAAGTGCATTAATTTTGTTTATTTTTCCTAATTTTCCACTTGTGTGTGCATTCTAATAAAGTCATTTCATTCTTTTTCCATGTTGATTTCATTTTTGTTTTCTTTTAACAGATAAAAAGTTATTAAATGAACAAAAAACCTCTAGTAAGTTTCCATTTCATTATTTCATTTTCATTTTATTTCTCTTTGTCATGTGCAGCAACCATTGACAGGGGGGTCAGGTTCATACACTTCACCATGACTGTAGGTTAAACGCCATTCTTCATGGCAGTGCTAGGGTGTTCTGTATATTTTATGTTTGGCTGGAATGTTCAATGTATCCAAATTAATTTTACTGTGCTTGACAGTAAGTGTCTTTATTTTGCTTCTTTGTCAGTAATCAGCGAGATTTTTTTATTAGCTCGTGGAATGTGGCTGTCACTGGTTCAGCTACCATTTGTTGCCCTGTCCCTAGTTGCCCCTTGAGAAGGTGGTGGTGAGCTGCCTTCTTGAACCGTTGCAGTCCATGTGCTATAGATACACCCACAATGCCATTAGGGATGGAATTCCAGGATTTGGACCCAGCGACAGTGAAGGAACAGGGATATATTTCCAAGTCAGGATGGTGAGTGGCTTGGAGGGGAACTTGGAGATGGTGGTGTTCCCATGTACCTGCTGCCCTTGTCCTTCTGGATGGAAATGGTCATGAAGGACATTAAGACAGCAGCACTGTCTGTGGGACATTAGTCATGAAGTTGGATAATAAGATTCTTTCTGTTAATGTTTTTGTGGAAACATTAGCAGATTTTTTGAATGCATCGATAGGATTGTGTCGCAGGGAAGCTGAAGCAGCTGCATTGTGTGTGTTTCTTTGGGATCATCGCCGTGACTTCAGCGTCCTGTGTGGGCAGCTTTCCAACCAGCGCTAAAGCACTGCCTCCCATTGGTTCTCCATATGATTTGGACTGAACCATTGTTGCTGTGGCTCTCAGTCTGATGTCTCCCATGTAAAGCCACCTAAGCAGAGTCAACCCCATGGCTACACACACATTCCTTGGGAACCAGAAGCTATCAATGCATATCATGATCTTTAATAAGTTCAAGAGGGAGAAACATCATCGAGGGAATGTGGACCTCACTACCACAAGGAGTGGTTGAGGCGAATAGCATCAAGCAGAAAGGAGCCACCATCGTCTTACTTGACCATGCTCTCTCTCTTTAGAGAAACACAGTGTATTTAACCTGAGGGTCACCATGCCTCAGGTGAGGGGAGAGGTTGAGAAGGAGAATCCTTCATGGTGACCTCAGCCAATATGGGAATTGAACCTATACTGTTGCCATCTTTCTGCATTACAAACCAACTATTCAGCCAACTGAGCTAACCAGCTCCTTATTAGTGCAATAAAAGGGAAGGTGGGTAGGTACGTGCATGAGGGAGAAAGAACTAGAAGAATAAGCTGGTAAGGTAAGAGGAGGGTCTTGTGGATCATAAGCAACAGTATAGACAGTTGGGCTAAATGACCTGTTTCTGTGGTATAGATATTATGTCGTGGATGGGATTTTTTGGACTCCAGATTCCCTTTAGCTATACAGTACAATGTGACTGGAAGAACCAGAGGAAAATTACCCTTGTCTGGACTTTATGTGTGAATAAGTGAGCATGAAGAAGAGTTAGGAAAACACATACTTGTGGACTATGAGAAGCTGGAATACAGAACTGTTTGGACATTCCTGGATTGAAGACAATTTATCATTTGATTTCTTTGAAGCAAAAAGTCAAAACTTTAAAGAGATTTGTGGATTGTCTGCTGTTTTCAAGGAAAGTAACACATTTTGGGAGAAGTGTCCACTAATAAAACCTTTTAAGTGAGATGAATCGATTTTACAGACCTTAACTTGTGGATGCACAGATTTAGGAAAGCCTTATGCTGTTCATCCTCTAGCAGCAGCCTCTGGTTTCAAGATGCTGTGTGTTATTGCAGACCCTGGGATAGCAGTTATTGAAGGGGCTAGCAGCAGGAAGCCACTCACTCTCAGTTGGGGAGAGAACGATCTGAAAGCAAACACAGCTAAACGCTAAAAGTGAAATAGTTTGTAAACCTGGGGCAGTTTCAAATATCAGGATTCCTACCTGTTTCAGATCTGAATCTGAGATCTGGCCAGATGATCTTCCTTCCTTTTGTCAGCAATTTGATCTTG
Source organism: Rhincodon typus (assembly GCF_021869965.1). NCBI lineage: Eukaryota > Metazoa > Chordata > Chondrichthyes > Orectolobiformes > Rhincodontidae > Rhincodon > Rhincodon typus. The sequence goes on along the minus strand of NW_025978996.1, from coordinate 3,251 downwards.
TCAACAGGGATCGAAGAAACCATTGATGTCAACCTATCTTCTGAATTTGTACCCTTTGACCCTTGGGGTATTGTTATTCTATTTTTGACATTTTTTTCACACCCATGATGTGTGTGCAGACCTGTGACATCTGGGGATTAAGGGAATGTAGTTTAATTCTAAATGTTAGTTTAGTTGTTAACCATTCTTTTCCGCTCAGTTAAAGAACAAGTCTTGCTCATAATAGATGAGTTATTCTGAATTAATTAAAGAAGCCTGATGGGCAATTATTCTGGCAGTAGGACAAAAGAGAGATAGATTGACCATATTGGTGATAAAACAAGAGATTTATACTTTTTGTACGGCTTGTGGAGTAGTAAGGCTTGATGCTCTCCTCCCACCAGAGTCATACAGAAAATTGAAATGTTTAATGACACAAAAGGTAGTAGAAATCACTTGTGGGACCTAGTTTGAGTGTATGTTCAGGAATTTGGATTTCTCACTGTGACAGTATGGAGAATGAATATTGTATTTGTTTTATTACATGGTGTCCCTCTGCACGGAATGCTTATCGCTTATGCACTGAAATAAGATCCAGTGGAAACAATAACTGAAAAGAAATATTGCCTGCAGTTCTTTCATCTCTCCAATCGATGTGATTTTGTTTATCCATCTATATGCAGTTCTGGACACTACACTTTAGAAAGGACAAGCCTCAGAATGGGGACAGCACAGCTTCTCCAGGCTGATACTAGGCTCCCAGAGCTAGGAGGAATTAGAGTCATAGAGTTGTACAACTTGGAAACAGACCCTTCGGTCCAACTCGTCCATTCCAACCAGATATTCTAAATTAATCTCGTCCTATTTGCTGGCATTTGGCCCATATCCCTCTAAACCCTTACTATACATACACCCATCCAGATGCCTTTTAAATGTTGTAATTGTACCAGTCTTCACCACTTCCTCTGGCAGCTCATTCCATACACGCACCACTCTCTGTTTGAAAAAGGAGTCCTTTTTTCCCCTTTATTCACTCATGGGATGAGGACGTCACTGGCCAGGCCAGCATTTATTGCCCATCCCTAATTGCCCAGAGAGCAGTTATGAGTCAACCACATTGCTGTGGGTCTAGAGGCATATGTAGGCCAGACCATGTAAGGATGGCAGCTTCCTTCCCTAAAGGCCATTAGTGAACCAGATGGGTTTTTTTTCCCTTACAATCAGCAATGAATTCGTGGTCATCATTAGATTCTTACTTATTTATTGAATTCAAATTCCACCACCTGCATGGCAGGATTCAAACCCAGGTCACCAGAACATTACTTGGGTCTCTGGATTAACAGTTCAGCAATAATACCACTAGGCCATTGCCTCAAGTCTCTTTTAAATCTTTCTCCTGTCACCTTAAACCTATGCCCTCTAGTTTTGGACTCCCCTACCCTGGGGGGAAAGATTATTCACCCTATCCATGCCCCTCATGATTTTATAAGCTTTTGTAAGGTCACCCCTCAGCTTTCAATGCTCCAGGGATAATAGCCCCAGCCTATTCAGCCTTTCTCTATAGCTCAAACCCTCCAACCCTGGCAACATCCTCGTAAATCTTTTCTGAACCCTTTCCAATAGCAGGATCAAATAGATTGGACACATATTCCCTGAAATATAGAAAGTTGTGATTTTTAAGTGGCTGTTCAGTCGTGCAGAAATTGAATACTGCTGAAAAATGACATTTAAAAAAAAATTTTGTCTTGCACTTATCAGGACAATTTGTAACAATACCAATTTGAAGGGAGCAACTCTGTGGCCCTGTATGAGATGAAAGTTCACTTGCCAAACAATCAACACTCTCTTCTCACACAATATACAGTGTTCCCCTCTACATTGTTACTTCTTACAATGTTCCTGGTGAGAACAAGATGAAAATGTAGCTTTTTGTGCTACTGAGGTATTTAGAATTTTGAAACTGTTTCCGTTGGTTGTGTTGGGGTTAGAGATGTCAAGGGCATAACCCAAAAACCAGGTCATTCAAGAAAGGAGTTAGCAAACACTTCATACAAAGGCTGGTCAAAGAATATTTTCCCCCAAAACAGTAGGTGTTTGCTCTATTATATCTTGAAATGTATAGATACTTGCTAGCCATAAGTGTGATGGGTAATGGAGCAGTTGGATGGGATTAAAATATAGATAAACTATGATCTCATTGAATTGCGGAACAAACTCAAAGGGGGATGTGACTACAGTGTGGATTTAAGAGGTGTGTTTTGTCCTGGTTTCTTTTAGAGAGACATAGGGGTCAGGTGATGAGCAGACTATGAGAAGATAAACAATCTGTGAAGCCTTGGGTGATTTTTTTAAAAGGTTGAACCAGTAGAAGCACGAGTGGGTGGAGACACTCACAGACCTAGGTATCTGCAGGTTTTGCTTTAGTTAGTTAGTGGCTGTGAACTGAAATTGCAGAAGTAAAAGACCTCTCTTTCTCTGGGGAGCTTCTGCAGCTATCTGTTTCTCGCTGATAGGATTGCACATGAGACAGTCTGTTTTCTGAATTTGTCTTATCCAAGGGAGTGTTTATGGGATGTTCGTACATTGGAACAGTTAACTAGTAATAGGTACTGTATCTAATACTCTGTTAAGTTTTCCAATAGAATTAAGTTATTCCAAATACTTCTTACTTTTGTTGTATTTTAACAAGAGTGTTTGAATAAATTGTGTTTTGCTTAACATCGAGTAATTCAACCAATCGAATTGCATCCGGAACACAGCACTTCACATTTACTTTAAAATAAGAAAACATGAGAGCCTAGGCTACCTTCTTCATATATTTTGAGGGGTCCTGGTCTTCTCCATAACCAGGATGAATAATCATCTCCTGTTCCTGTGAATTAAAATACAGACTTCACTGTTTGATTGTTCTTGACTTCCACAGCAATGGGGAGCACAGGAGACGTTGCCTTGTATGCTGGCCTGGTGGTGGCTGTGTTCATCTTCCTGGTTATAATGCTGGTGCTCGGCATCATCGTGTACAGAAGGAGCTGCCGGGATTTTGACACCGACATCACCGATTCCTCTGCTGCACTGACTGGAGGTTTCCAGCCTGTCAACTTCAAGACAGCTCGGCACGGTGAGTAATACAGTGTGCACTAGCCGTCAGCTTATTCCCCTGGTGGGAGTAATGCAATGGATAGGGGCAAGAGCCATATTCCCTGCCTCTCACTGCCACTCTCCGTACTCCCCCATCACCACTCTCCCCACACCCCCATCACCACTCTCCCCAC
>NW_025978995.1:0-6274 GCF_021869965.1 Rhincodon typus | reverse complement strand
AAGCTGTTCCTGAATCTGCTTGTGCGTGTGTTCAGGCTTCTGTATCTTCTGCCAGATGGAAGAGGTTGTAGGAGATCCTTACCGAGGTGTGATGGGTCTTTGATGATGTTGACCGCCTTTCTGCAGCAGCGAGCTGTGTAAGTGGAGTCCATGGATGGAAGGTTGGCTTCTGTGATGGTCTGGGCTGTGCACACCACCTTCTGTGGTTTCTTACAGTCCTGGGCAGAGTGGTTGCCGTACCAGGCCGTTGTGTAACTGGACAGTATGCTTTCAATGGTGTTTCTGTAGAAGTTGGTGACGGAGCTTATGAACATGCCAAATTTCCTGAGCCGCCTGAGGAAGAAGAGGTGTTGTTGTGCCTTCTTGACTGTGACATTTACATGGGAAGTCAAGGACAGGTTGTCAATTATCATCACTCCGAGGAACTTGATGCTCTTCAATCTCTCAACCTCAGTTCTGTTGATGTAGATGGGGGCGTGTTTTCCTCCTTTCTGAAGTCGATGAACAGTTCTTTAGTTTTGCCAAAGTTGAGAGACAGATTGTTTTAATTGCACTACATCATCAAGCCCTCTAGGTTCCTTAATATCAGGTTTTCCAGCACCACGCTCCTTAATATTGGAGCCCATAAGTCCCAGTCTGACAAGATATCGAGTAACTGCAATTTATTTCAATTAACTCTGGTTTCTTATAGCTGGACTGCATTGAAACAGATAATTATTTGATTCTTCAAGCACCATTCTAAAGTAATGCCTGTCATGATGAGAACAGCTCTACATACGCAGTAAGTAACTAATCAGTTGATAAAAATTGGACCAGTAACTGCTACCTGCGGCAATTCAAATTCCTCTAAGATGATATGCATCTAGAATCGATACTGGAACTGTAGAGTAGTTGCGGATTATAGCAAGGATTCAAAATGATAGGTTTCAGGGGTATTGTAGAAAGATCAGAGGATGGGAATACTAGAAATCAACAGTTGAAGCTATGATATTAATTGGGTATTTCCCGTAAATGCTATAATTTGTAGACTCCTGGTTGTAATAAAATGGCAAAACTTTCACTCTATGGACTTAGGACCATTAACTGTGACTTACTGGAGTGAGGGAAATCGAAGAGAAGTAAATAACTATAAGATTTTAAAACTCTTAAGGATTTTTTTGTAAATAATGGCTGCCATTATTTTCATTCCGCTTCAGTAACATTAGTCAATTGTCCTGGGGCCATAATGTGTAGATTTATTTATTTTTGTGCAGCTGACAATATATTGGAAATGGCATTCAAGAGCTAACATCCCTTTTCAACTCAGCACTCTTTTGGTTTGATTGAAGGGATACATGCTTAACATCTTTTCATTTTATATTATCCAGAAGGTTATAGGCACCGATCCATTGGATACATGACCCATTTTGATGTGCAATCATGTTAAAATCAACATTTTTGACAATTCTTCAAACACTCATCAATCCAAATTGAAGCTGAAGAGGTAAAAATTGTAGGTGAAAAGCATCTTGGTGTCACACCTAATTTGTAATTGGAATATATGCACTAAGCAACCAATACGTTGGGTCTGTGTGTCCATCCTAGGCAAAGATGCAGCATCTTCTATGTTTCCCATGGAACCTCGCTGTTGAGAGAATGTGGTAGACAGATGTTAGAAGGTAATTAAGATATTTAAATATTTGTTGCAAGACAGTTTTCTAAAATTCACTTGCACCAGCAACTGACCTACCACATGATGAATTCACTCAGCAAGTTGTGGCACCAAGAGACAACAAGGAATCTTTGGTAGTGACATTTGAGAAACTCTTCCATCACATCCAGCTCTGTTCCCATTTTGTTCTTTTTAGACTGTTGATTACTATTTGGCCTATTGCTTCACTTTTCTTTTTAACTCGTTACTGATCTCTGAGAATTTTTGCCAGTCATATACTATTTTAGACCACAATGATTTAATCTGCTAGAGCCATTTTAGGATCTGGAAGGTCAAGAGAATCAGCCGAGGGGGAAGTAGGAGCTAGAGGTGAAGGCTGCTCCTGTACTTGAATCCTCTCACTGTGAGGATCAACATACGACTCGCCTTCTCCACAGTTTGATGAAACTGCATGACTGTTTAGTAAAAGGACTATGATTAGTAAAGGTGTTACCTTCAAGAATGTGCCAAAGAACAATTATTCCCCAAGTTTTTTTCTTCAATTCAGGTTAGGTAATTGTGGTGTTGCCGTAAGTAATGAGCCAGGGAAGAATTGAAACCTATGCTTTGGTTTAGTTGAAAAGGATGCAGTAGTTATCATATTCTTTTTGTTTGCAAAGGACCAGGGCCCTGCAAATGAATACTATATTGCTTCCAGTCAATATAAGTGAGATACATTGTGTGCCTGGCAAAAAATATTAATTTGGCTGTTAACGTAATCCTTAGCATAATCATGTAACAAACTATTGGAGGTGCTGTCTTTCAGTTGAGGCACTAGTTAACTGTTCATGTGGATATGAAAGATCCCTTGACTCCATTTTGAAGAAGAGCTGGAGGATTATCCCCAAGTCTGGTGGTCAATATTTACTTAATCAACATCACAAAACAGATTATTTGGTTATCGTCACTATTCTATTTATGGGAGTCTGTTATGCAGAATTTTTCAAGCTACGTACACTTTAATCGCTGACTTAAATTGCTGTAAAGTGCTTTGAAACATCTGGTGCTCATGCAAATTGCAGTATTTAATTGCAAGTGTTTCTCTTTATAGAAAGTTACCTGTTACAGCTCCAAGTTTAGCTTTGAATGAGGGCATGGGTAGCACTGCCTGAAGTTGTCAAGGTCAGAGAGTCATAGAGTCACAAAACTGCATGGAAATGGACCCTTCAGTCCAACCATCTTGCATCTTGCTGCCAAGGGATGTTTTATATCTGTTTGAGGTTTGCAAATAGTACCTCAGTTGAAAGACAGTTCTGAAGAAGAGTCATGCCAGACTCAAAACGTTCACTTTGTTTCTCTCTTCATAGATGCTGCCAGATCTGCTGAGTTTCTTCAACATTCTCTGTATTTGTTTCATCTTTTATGCTTTGGAACAGGTGAAACAGCGCCATCACTCTTTTCACAATCTGATTATGCAAAGCAAGTGCCAAATGGGACTGAGGCAGAGGATCAGCGATGATCATATTAAATGGTGAAACAAGCTCAAAGGGCCTTATTGTCTGCTCCTGCTCCTCTCTCTTATTTTCCTGCTTGCATTCACAGTGACAGTCACAGAACGGATCCTTACTTATAAACTCCTGAACAGAGTCACAAAGTGGATCTGTACCTGTGCACATTGCTGTACAGGCTGTCATAGAATACACCCATATAGTCCGGGGTGCTCTTCATCACCAGCTTGTCCTCTTCATTCATCAAAAGCATTCCATTACATCAACGTTCAGCTTATATGCAACTACAGGAAGTGCATTGCACAAGTTTATTCCGAGTTTCTTGATGGCAGACATGTTGCTCTCATTCTGTACTCGTTTTCTGTGTTAGGTTATAGGATGGTTATGTGGCTTTAATCACAATAAGTCAAGTTCAGAGACCCAAAATTCCAGCAAGTAAGAGGATGAGAATAGTTGCCTATCCTGAGGTTAAAGAAGCTCTACTAACATGATTCTTATGATGTGGAGGTGCCGGTGTTGGACTGCAGTGGATGAAGACAGAAGTCAGGTTTGGACTGTAACCCGATGAAGGAGCAGCACTCCAAAAGCTTGTGATTTCAAATAAACCTGTGGACTATAACCTGGTGTCATTTGACTTCTCAAACATGGCTCTTGACCGCTCAAGCACAGAACATTCCCATCTTAGGTGTACCTTTAAAGAAAAGGGAATTATCCTTCAAAAGGCTGGGCCTCAGTGAGATCATGTACAACAACAAACAGCTGGATCAATTTAAAATAAGTCAAATCCAGTTACATAGGAGTACCCTTGACCACCTCGAATCTGCTTTGATGCATTCTTGTCAGATTTCATTCACATTTCCAATCAGAAACTTGGGCACATCTGCAGAAGTGGTCCACAACAAGAGCCAAGAGATCATCAAAGCATCATTGAATAGAAACTCGGCCTATTCGAGAACTGCATTCACTGTCTCAAACAGTCATTGAGCTCTGCAGTTTAACTCTAAGCTGATATCCACGTTTGTGAAAATCTGATGCAAACTGCATTCCTTTACAATCAAGATGAGCCAGTCCTTATGACCACTTGTTCAGTAGAAGCGGCAGCATAAATAGTACAAGTTTGAGTCTTAACAACTGCCAATAGCCAGGTTGTCAAACTCTTAGGGGAGGTTATCCAAGATTACTCTACATGAACCTCATAACCATGCCTATTACATTAACAATCCTGAAATCTTTAGCAACAACGTCTTTAGGATCATCCAAATATTTTCTTCAGTCCTCAAGTCCTCAGGGGAGGCAATGGCCTCGTGGTATTATTGCTGGACTGTTAATCCAGAGACCCAGATAATGTTCTGGGGACCAGTGTTCGAATCCTGCCACAACAGATGGTGGAATTTGAATTCAACAAATACCTGGAATTAAGGATCTAACGATGATCAAAAATCCATTGTCCACTGTCAGGAAAAGACCCAGAAGGTTCACTGCCATCCTTTCCTCTAGGCAATTAAGGATGGGCAATATATGCTGCCTGGCCATCAACACCCTCATCCTGTGAACAAGTAAGTAAAGGAAGTCCTCCGCACACTTCACCACAGTGTAAACATCAATTCTAAATCCAGAGCAAAAGAAAATTCACTCACAACTTAATTCTATCTGTATCTAATAATTGGGAAATAAAGCTAAGAAGTAACATTGCGTAAGCATTTAGTACCTTCCTTCTGTGCTTGTTTACCTATTCACTTATAACTAGATCTGGGAAGGTGAAAAGCTGGTGAACTTCCAGTGAGGACATTTTAGATGGCCATGGCATGAAGGGAAAGCAAAGAAAAGTGTCTGATGAAGGCCATTGTGGTTCATTAAGTGTGTAGTCTAGCAGTGAGAAGGAAACAAAAAATAAAGGTATGACAAAACCTTGTGGATCATCTCCTCTAGCCTTACCACTCACCTTGGTCAAGTTGGCGACGCAATCTTTTTGTCCAGGAATGCGGAAAGTGTATCAGTGATTTTCTTATGAGATATTTAGAGAATTTGCCTATCTTGGTGGATTAAATGCTAAAGAGTGCGTTAGATGTAAGATGTGGGGAAGCAAGGGTTTCCAACGTGATGAGAGGGTGTGTAAAAGGAAAAGGAGGTAGAATGAAGTGCTACGCAGAGTGTGAAGGAAAGCAGGGAATAAAGAGTTTTTATGATATAACAGGTTCAAACAGAGAGAGTGAAAGACCTTACATAGGAGGCTGTTCAAAAGATATTCACTCAGCTGATTCCTGGCATGAAGGAGTTGGAATATAAGAAATCAGAGGCCGTCAAGCCTGCTCCGCCATTTAATGCGATCATGGCTGATCTTGTCTAAGTCTCGACTCCACCCTCCTGTTCACTCTCCATAACGCTTCACCCAATTACTAATTAAAAATCTGTCTGTCTCCTCCTTTAAATTTACTCTGTCCCAGAATCCACTACACTCTGGGGTAGTGAATTTCACAGATTCCTTTTAAAATTCTATTTTAAATCTGCTATTCCTTGTCCTAAAACTGTTACCTCTCTTTCTAGATTACCTCACAAGAACAAACATCCACTCTATGTCTACTTTGTTAATCTCCTTTTGTGCCTTGTATACCTCCATATACCTTGACTTATCAACAACAGCTTAACAGGTTAGACCTTTATTCATTAGGGTTTAAAAGATTGAGGAGCTTTGTTACTAAAACCTACAAATTTCTGAAGGGGCCTTACATGTTTGACATTGAGAAGATGTTTCCACTAGTAGTGGATTCTCAAACTAGGGATAAAGTCACAGAATAAGGGGACAGACATTTAAAACTGAGATGCAAAGGAATCCTTGCATCCAGAAGGTAGTAAATGACTGACATTCTCTATTCCAGAGAGTTATGGAGACTAGATCACTACGAGAACTTAGAGAGGAGGGAGATAGATTTTGAGATAGCAGGGATTCGAACATTATGCTGAGCTGGTACAAAACAGGAGTTGAGGCCTGGGGCAAATCAGCCATGATCTTGTAGAATGAGGTTTGAGGGGCTGAATGGCCTACTCCTGCTCTAATTTCTTATGTCTTTATGTTATTATGTACCTTTTGTAATACTGCTGAGGTAACAACCTCTTTCGGTTGTAGCCATGTCTTGTG
>NW_025978994.1:0-6274 GCF_021869965.1 Rhincodon typus | reverse complement strand
ATAACAGGCTACAGCTCAATTATCAAAATATTCAACAAGAGAATCAAAATCTTTTCTCAATCAGATATGAAGATGGATTAAAGGAAGTTAAATGGAGTTGATGTACACCATTAGTAACTGAGCAGCTCGGAGAATGTTGGTTTATATGCAGAAAATAGGATGGGGGCAGGGTCTAAGGAGAACTGCACTTATCTCTCTTTGGGCTCTATGTCCACTCATCATTTATTCCTTACCCACCCCTCCTCTCTCTCTTCTGCATATAAACCAACATTCTCCTAGCTACCATCAGTTCTGAGGAAAGGTCACTCGACCTGAAACTTTAACTCTGATTTCTCTCCACAGAGGCTGCCAGATCTGCTGAGCTTTCCCAGCAATTTCTTTTCTTATGTCTGATTTACAGCATCTGCAGTTCTTTCGGTTTTTATTTAGGTTTACCAGGATGTTGCCTAGTTTGGAGGGTTTTAGTTATGAGGAGAGGTTGGATAAATTTGGATTGTTTTCACTAGAAAGACAAAGGCTGAGGGGGCGACCTGATAGAGGTCTACAAAATTATGACAGGCGTAGATAGGGTGGACTGTGAGAGGCTTTTTCCCAGAGTGGAAAGGTCAACTACAAGAGAGCACAGGTTCAAGGTGAGAGGGGGTAAGTTTAAGGGAGAAGTGTAGAGAAAATTTTTCGCCCAGAGGATGGTGGATGCCTGGAATGCACTGCCATTGGAGGTGGTGGAAGCAGACACATTAGCAAGGTTTAAGGCATGTCTTGATCGGTACATGAACAGGAGGCGAATAGAGGGATAGAAACCGCGAATGGGCAATAAGTAGCAGGTCTAAATAAAGATTAGAATTCAGTGCATGCTTGATGGGCTGAAAGGCCTGTTCCAGTGCTGTATTGTTGTTTATTCTTTGAAAAGTGATCTCGCTGAATCATCTATAGAAATGGAGCGCCCATTTTCAGAATTGATTCTGGACCATTTGCACGTCGATAAATAGTGTTAGAATGCAACTCGCCCAGGGCAGAGAAATAATCACTAACTTATTCATTGGTGAGAACTGCAAATAGGCAGAGAATATTTTGTGAAAGACTTGCCAGTGTGCTTTAGGTTTAACAGAGCTGCTATTCACATCAGAGGATCAGGTTTAATCTCTGTAATGCACTTGGACAAATTCAACAAATCCAAAATCTGTGGAATCTTGGTGTGTGCAAATTAACTGCTTTGTTTCATATGTTTAAAAGTAGAGTCACCATAGTTCTGCTGGACCATTAGAAACAGATGACTGGTGGTTGTTTAACCTGAGGGTCACCATGCCTTAGGCGAGGGGAGAGGTTAAGAAGGAAAGTGCTTCATGGTGACCTCAGCTGGTGCAGGAGTTGAATCCCCTCATTCGGCATCAGTCTGCATCGCAAACCATTTGTCCAACCAAATGAGCAAAACCCACCCCTTCACATGTTTGCTACAATAGTGGTCACACACTAAAAGTGCTTCAGCCATGTGAGATCTTTAGGATCTCCTGAGGTGTTGGAAGATGTTATAGAGATATGTGACCTCTATATTCTTCCATAGACTTGATGGAAGGAAATTCTCTCAGGGATCCCTTGCGTTTCTGTACCCATGGCTTGGACAGATTCCTCCGTTAGTCAAGTAATGGACTGCTGGGATGAGGTGGCGGAGAGTACGGGAGCTCTCCAATTTGGGCAATGGACTGGATGAAATGCTGAGGAAAGCCCAGGTGGAGATGTTCCGTAGAACATCCGTAGAGGACATTACAGTGAAACTGACTTGTGACAGGAATGCAAGAACATTAAAAACAAGACCCAGTATAGACCATTCAGCCAAATGAGATTTTGCATCAAAGGAACATGAGAACTAAGAGCAGGAGTAGGCCATTCAGCCATTGAGGCTGATTCTTCATTTAATGGGATCAACTTTGCTTTTCTGCTTGCTCCCCACATCTCTTAATATCCCAAAGAGAAGGAAAATCCTTTTTTCTCTCACTTGAATTTACTCAATGATGGAGCACATGCAAACTTCAGCTGGTGACACTTTATGGTCCTCTTGTTTTCATAAACGCTCTCACTCTTATGATAAATTTGCAGATCTTTTATTCCTTGCAGAGCACTTAACTGAATTAAAATAATCAATAAAAAATGTTTTTATGTACCTGCATTTTGTTTGAAGTCAATAACTCAGATCACCTCATATTAACTTGAATGATTGCTGGTTTTACTATCTATGATGAAATGGTGCATATGTATGCTGATGTTGGAAATGTTGACAAAATTAACAGTTGGATACAATAAATCAGATATTTCTTAAGAGTAGAAGCTTACTGAATGTTGCCATGACAACACAATTTATTTATTTTTTTGCCCAGGTACTGCTAAAGCCTGGCAGATTTTCAAATCAATATTTATTGCAATATGAATTCTGTTCAGTCTGTTTCCATTAGTGTATTGAAGCATCAATCATTTAGATTTTTTGCTTGGCCTTGAACACAATGAACCATTTGCTTGTCACTGCAGACTGATGTATTTATTGTTTTGGTTGGTCTTTAGAGAAACGGAATGAAGGCTCAGTGGTCATTTGGAGTTTGCACATCAAGCAGAAGATTGAAAAGAAACATTCATGTTGTGTCTACCTGTGTCTGTCGCACCTTGGGCATCGTGGTTGGAGGCGGTGTATATGTTCCATTTGTATCATATTAACTCAGATGCCATGCAGATCAAATTGTAACAACCCAAGTATTCTGGAAAATTCCAAACTAGGAGTTAGAAATAAAAACTTGCATTCACATAGCAGCTATAAAGAACTAAAAAATGTCCTATTAGTTTTCTCAGTGAAGTTGCTAAACTGAATTTGACAATGGCCTATAAAAGGAAATAACAGAGATTAAACGCTACATCAGAAGGCTAAATTATCAGGAATAAAAGGTCAAAGTCACCGCTGTCCTACCAGACCATAGGGCTGCTGTATCCTTAAAGAGAGATGACTGATGGTGGTTTAACCTGAGGGTCCCCACAGCTCAGGTGAGGAGAGATGCAAGATGTTATTTGTTGCCTAGTTTTAATTTTGGAGAGATTACTGGGCCATTGAGAGGCTCAAACAGCAACAAGTCTATTACATATTAAGTAACTAAGTAAAGCTTTACAGAACCAATCGCAAAGATTGCCAAAGTCCTGAAGAAGAGTCATTCTGCACTCGAAGCATTAACTCTATTTCTCTCTCCACAGATGCTGCCAGATCAGTATGAGTTTCTCCAGCATTCTCTGTGTTTGTTTCAGAATTCCAACATCTACGGTATTTTACCCTTAATCAACAGTTTTACAGCTGCCTGTGTAACTCTCCTGAAAGCCTAATCAAACACCTTTCAAGTTTCTTAGGCATGTATTCTCTTACGTCAACATTATTTTGCACTTTCCAATTTAATACTTTTGATTCTTCTTTTATTTCATTATTTCTTTTCTTCAGATTTTCTTCATTTCTTTGTATGGCTACATTTGATTTACATAATTCAATTTCCCTCACCAGCCGCATTGCTTTTTGTAGAATAAGATCTTCATTAGACTACAACAGGTCCTACGTTGATTCATGGATTTTGATCCAGTGACAGTGAAGCAATGACAATATATTTCCAAGTCAGGATGGTGAGTGGCTTGGAGGTGAACTTGAAGGTGGTGGTGTTCCCATGTATAGGCTGTCTTTGTCCCTCTAGATGGAAGTGGTCAGGGGTTTGGAAGGTGCTGTCTGAGGATCTTTGATGAATTTCTGCAATGCATTTTGTTGATGACACATACTGCTACCACTGAGCGCTGATGACGAAAGGAATAATATCTTTCAAACAAGGCATTTACACAACGAAAGAGAAAAGTTAATAATATTACTCAAAATGCTCTGTACAAATGATATTAACTGTTATTATTATTGATAATTGTAAAACATAGCCCTCTATGTGAGACAGCTAACATGACACAGACATAAAACTAGCTGGATGTTGCATCCAATAACTGAACTCATTCTGGGAGAGATGGTTGAAATATATCAAACAATGCTTTACATCTTTGGTTTTTGAAGCAAATAACTCATTATTGTTTTTGAAATGCTGTCATTGTTATACAGTCAAACTCTGCAGCCAAATGAGACACAACAAGATCCCAAATCTAGCACACGAATTAACAATAGGTCATTTTTTTGTTTGCAGTGTAGATTTGTTGAAGAGTGTCATCAAGTCAGTACATTAACATTAGTCCATTTATTCAAAACCGTTCATTTTTGAATCAAGAATTGCAACTTTCCATGATTGTAGAGATCAACTTTAAGAGGTGTGAATATTTACTCCTGAGGTATTCTGTTATGTAACAGCAACTGCTGTATTCATGTAAGATAGATACTGTTAGATGGTTTGAACCGAGTAGTAGAGGGCAAAGATGTTTCAGCATGATCATCATTTAAAAAGTGTTCATATTGTTTGAAGAACCACCTTGAAATCAGGTCTGATCTCATTTGAACAGATTGTAAATGTAAAAGTCACCATAGCCCTACCAGACATAGGGCTGTTCTCTCATTAGAGAGAGACAACTGGTGTCTAAACAGAGGAATGCATACTTAAACAATGACTACCTAGGCATAATGTCATATTCCAAACATAACACCTCTTGCAGTGTTTGCATTGTCATTGTTCTCATACCGCAATATTGGGGCAGCTCTTGGAATAATTGTGAAAGACTTATCTACAACTATGGGGGGGTGTGTTAAGATAAAAGTCCTCTATTTCTTCCTTTTGGTCTTTTATTATCAATTCCTTGTGTCTAATATGGCCCAACTCACAAGCTCAAATAATACTGCAACAGTTCTAGAATTCCTGCTTTTAATATCAATCCTAATAATCACTGCTTGACTCTGAGATAAGCATAATTGAATGCATTAAGGCTGATGTAACCTCTTGCAATACATTAAAAATAGAAAGATTAAACAATGTCAAGTGTCAGAAAGAGTAGATTTCAGGCATCCAACCAGCAGCAATGCAGAACTCTCTCTGCTGCCGGCTAAGGTGATGCCAGATCACTTTCTTTACTGTTGGCTCATTTTCTCTTCAAAACAAACATTTTCAAATGTGGGGAAGTACGAAGTCAGAGGCCATTTGCTGTAGGACAGTCACTAATACATCCAATACAGAATTCAGGAAAAATATCCTGAGAGTGGTAAGAATACATGTACATGTAAGCAATGAAAATAAATGATCAAGAAAGACATATTAACATTTACGGGGTATAATTTTTCACACTTCTGGAATAGGTAGGACTTGAACCTAGACCTCCTGTTTCAGAGGTAGGGACACTATAACTGCACCACAAGTGAGCTTTTGCACAATTAGCAATGGTCATATGGTTGCCATTAAGTTAGCTTTTATTTTATGTCCTTTAGGGAAGGAAACTACCATCCTTACCTGGTCTGGTCTACATGTGACTCCAGACCCACAGTAATGTGGTTGACTCTCAGCTGCTTCTTGGGCAATTAGGGATGGGCAATAAATGCTGAACTAGTTAGCGATGCCATCATCCCATGAATGAATAAAAAAAAGATTGCTCTAAACATTCTCCTTTTCTGGGAGACTCTACAGTTACCTCTAACTTAAGTCACGTCTCCTTGAAACAGAATTCAAAAAACTTTTGAACTATGAAAACGCCTTGCTGATCCCAGATTGTGCAAAAGCTAACAACTTAATATTTTCTTTCTCCTGTTGTAAATCTCCACAATATATAAAAAAATCAATCAGCACTCCAGGAGTCCTGTTAGACACCTCCTCCCTGACACAACTTGTTTAAAAGTCATGCCACTAGTTTAAAATCCAAACTATATTTTTAAAAATGCATGAATCACACACCTTTCATCGCATCAATAACCTGTGACCTCTACAAGATTGTAAGGCAACAGCAGCCTCTGTTTGGAAACTCCATCACCTTAGAGTTCCTCCGAAAGTCAAACACCATCCAAATATGGAAATACATTTCAATCCCCTCATCTTTGCAATTGCAAAACTCTAGAACTCATTCATAAGTGAACTACATCCCTGTGGCTGAACGTTTCATAAAACAGACTGTAGTGGTTTAAGGCTGGGCAGTTTACCAGCTCTCTCTCAACAGCAACTGGGAACAGGCAAATAGTGAGTCATCAACACTCACTTCCAGAGGAGATAATACAGTGTGGACCTGGAGGAACACAGCAGGCCAGGCAGCATCAGAGGAGCGGGAAAGTTGATGTTTTGGGTCAGGACCCTTC
>NW_025978993.1:0-6274 GCF_021869965.1 Rhincodon typus | reverse complement strand
GGAAAAGTATTAGAATCAATTATTAAGGAAGTAATAGCAGAACATTTAGAAAATAATAATCTAGTAAAGCAGAATCAGCATGGCTTCATGAAAGGGAAATCATGTTTGACTAATTTATTTGAATTTTTTTGAAGCAGTTTCAACCAGAGTAGATGGAGGGGAACCAGGAGATGTATTGCATTTGGACTTCCAGAAGGCCATTCGACAAAGCAACTCACAAAAGCTTGTGCCATAAGATATCAGCCCACAATGTTGGATGTAGTACATTGGCATGGATAGAAAATAGAAAACAGTGAGTGGCGATATGGGATTCTTTTTGAGGTTGGTGATCTGTGACCAGTGGAGTTCTGTAGCCATCAATGCTGGCAGCCCATTGTTTGCGATATGTAGTGATGACTTGGAGGGGGAAGCGAATATACTGTTGCCAAGTTTGCAGACAATACAAAAACAGCTGGAAGGGCAAGTTGCGAGAAGGATACAAACAGTTTACAGAGGGATATTGATAGGTTAAGTAAGTGCACAAAAATTTGCCAAATGAAGTATACTGTGGAAAAAATGTGAAGTTGTTCATTTTGGAAGGCGGAATAAAAGAACAGTACAGTTTAAATGGAGAAAAACTGCAGAAAACTGCAACTCAAATGCCCTTGGAGGTACTTGTGCATGAAACACAGAAAGCTACAGCATGGGTGCAGTGGAAAAGCTGATATAATGTTAGCCCTTATTTCAAGGGAGTTGGAGTGTAAGAGTAGGAAAGTCTTCTGCAACTGTACAAGGTGCTGCTGAGACCACATCTGGAGTATTGTGAGCAGTTTTGAGTCCTTTTATTTAAAAAAAAGATACTATGTCACTGGAGGCAGTTCAGAGAAGATTCACAAGGATGATCCCTGGTATGGAGGGATTGCCTTGTGAGCAGAGACTAAACAGGTTGGGACTCTACTGCTTGGAGTTGAGAAGAATGAGAGGTGATCTCATTGAAACATGTAGGATTCCTAAGGGGCTTGACAAGGTAAATGCTGAGAGGATGTTTCCCCTCATGAGCGAGCCTAGGACCAGAGGACACGGTCTCAGAAATAAGGGCCATCAATTTAAGACTGAGTTGAGGAGGAATTTCTTCTCTCAGAAGGTTATTACTGTTTGAAACTCCTTGCACAAGGGCTCTGGGGGCAGAGTCCTTGTGTATTTTTAAGGCTGAGATAGATAGATTCTTAATCAGTAGGGAAATCAAAAGTTAAGTGGACAGGGCAGGAAAGTGGACATGAGGAATGTCAGATCAGCCATGATCCTATTGAATTGCAGAGAAAGAAGAATTATCAGCCTACACGTGCTCCTATTTTTAATAGTTCTACTCTGCACTCTGTCCAAATCCAATCTCTCTTTCATAAGCTGCAGTGCCCAGAGCTGCTCACAATGACTGTAGGAGTGATCAGGTGTTTCCCAGAACTTTGTGGGAAGCTAGGGAAGAGTTTGCTGAGCCCCTTGCTGAGATATTTATATCATCAACAGCTACAGGTAAGGTGCTAGAAGACTGGATGTTGGCTAATGCGGTGCCATTATGTAAGAAAGGCAGTAAGGAAAAACCAGCCAACAATAGACTGGTGAGCCTTACATCAGTGGTGAGTAAGTTGTTGGAGGGGATACTGAGGGACAGGATTTACATGCATTTGGAAAGGCAAGGACTGATTAGGGATAGTCAACATGGACTTGTGCATGGGAAATTATGTGTCACTAACTTGATTGATTTTTTTGAAGAGGTGACAAAGAAGACTAATGAAGGTAGAACAGCGGACGTTGTCTAAATGGACTTCAGCAAAGTGTTTTACAAGATTCCGCATGGTAGACTGGTTAGTAGATTTATATTACATGGGATCCAGGTGGAGCTAGCCAACTAGATACAAAATTATCTTGAAGGTAGAAGACAGAGGGTAGTGTTAGAGGTTGTTTTTCGGACTGAATCATAGAACTCCTACAGTGCAGAAGCAGGTCACGTTGCCCATGGCATCTGAAGAGCATCCCACCTAGACCCACCCCTCCAACCCTATCTGTATAACCCCACACTTCCAATGGCTAATCCACGTAACCTACACATCCCTGGACACAACGGGCAATTTAGCATGGCCAATCTATCTAACCTGCACATCTTTGGACTGTGGGAGGAAACCAGAGCATGTGGAAGAAACCCACGCGGACACAGATAGTCACCAGAGGCTAGTATCAAACTCAGCTCCCTGGTGCTGTGAGGTAGCAGTGCTAACCACTGGATGCCTGTGAGTAGTGGTGTGTCACAAGGATCGGTGCTGGGTTCGCTGCTTTTTGCCAGGTATGTAAATGATTTGGATGTGAATACTGAAGACATGGTTAGTAAGTTTGTAGACGACAGCAAAATAGGTGGTGTGGTGGACAGTGCAGAAGATTATCCCAGAGTACAATGGGACTTTGATCAGATTGGCCAATGGGTCAAAGAGTGGCAGATAGAGTTTAAATTAGCTAAATGTGAGGTCTTGCATTTTGGTAAGACAAACCAGAACAGGACTTATACAGTTAATGATAGGGCCCTGGGGAGTGTTGCTGAACAAAGAGAGCTAGGGGTGCAGGTGCACAGTTCCTTGAAACTGGAATTGCAGGTAGACAGGGTGGTGAAGAAGGCATATGGCACGCTTGCCTTCATTCGTCAAAACATTGCATATAGGAGTTGAGATGTCATGTTGTAGCTGTACAGGACATTGGGTACGGCCAACGTTAGAATACTGTGTACAATTCTGATTGCCCTTCTATTAGGAAGGATGTTATTTAATTTGAGAAGATGCAGAAAGGATTTATAAAGATGTTGCTGGGACTGGAGGGTTTGAATTATAAGGTGAGGCTAAATCAGCTGGGGCTTTTTCCCTGGAGCGTCAGAGGCCAACGGCTGACCTTATAGAGGTCTATAAAATCATAAGGGACATGGATAGACTGAATAACCAAAGTCTTTTTCCTAATGCAGGGGAATCCAAACTAGAGGCCATGGGTTTAAGGTGAGAGGGGAAAGAATTTAAAAGGACCTGAGAGGTAACCTTTTTGTGATGAGGGTGATGTGTGTATGGAATGAGTTGCCAGAGGAAATTGTGAAGGCTGGTACAATTACAACATTTAAAAGGCATCTGAATGGGTATATGAATATGAAGGGTTTAGAGAGATGTGGGCCAAATGCTGGAAAATGGAACTAGGTCAGATTGGGATGTTGGGTCGGCGTGAATGGGTTGGACCGAAGGGTCTGTTTCCATGCTGTATGACTCTATGAGTGGCTTACTAGAACTTTGTGTCTGCATGACACTTGGACTCTAATCATCTAGGTATAAAGGCCAGCATTCCATTAGCCTGTGTGATCATTTTCTACACGGCTGATTAGCTCAGATAGTTTTGAGTGTGGCATTTCTTAACCCCAACAGAGTTGGTTCAGCTCTTATAAGTTGTTTCTTGGGGCTTTTATCATCTCTTCACGCCATTGTCATATCATGATATCATTGAGCCTTGATCAGCTTCTGTTTGACATGAAGTTTAGTACATGAAGAATGCAGCCAGGTGGACATCATAGAATATGAGTTCCCTGATTGGGGCTGTTAATCTGGTCCAATCAGGGATCCCTGGCTCACAGGAAGAAACTGGAGTGTCAGACATCCTGTTAACTCTGAGAGCTGGCTCTGAGGGAGCTGAATCAGTGTCAAGGACCCTCCATGTGTAAATAAAGGGTGATTTGGTGACAGGATACCGGCCTCTGCAGAGTTATTTCAAAGAGAGAGAGAAAGATTCTTTTCTGCCACTGTTCATAACGTTTTAATGATTTGTGTACCTCAGTCCCCAAGTCTCTTTGGATCTCCACTGTTCTCTGCTTTTCACTAGTAACCTGTACTATCATTTTCGGTCCAAAATCAATGACTTCACATCTTCCTACAGGGGAATCCATTTACAAGCGTACAAATTAGGAGTAGGAGGTGGCTATTCAGCCTTTGAATCTTTCTGCCATTCAGTAAGATCATGACTGATCTTATTGTGGTGTCAACTGCCCTTTGCTGCCTACCTCTGATTCCCTTGCCACAGCTTTGCTCATTCATGTAATCTATTAGTGTCTCTTTGGAAAGTTTCCACCAATTTAAGATAATTGTCAAAAGTACTGGAGAGGAGGGGAGGAAAAATTCTGCTCACTGAGTTCCAAAGCACTGGAAGACACAGCCCAAATATATTTTCAAAAGTAACTTTCGATAGGACGTTGTGCAAATGCATGAAAATCAAATGTTCACAGGCAATCGGGAAAGAATGGGGAAGTAGGATTAACTGGAAAGCTTCTGCAGATAACACCAGTGCAATGGGCTGAATGGTCATTTTCTGTGCTGTAAGAATCTATTATTTTTACAGGACAGTGGAGGAGCTGAGAGAGGCAATGGGCAGATAGAAATAGACGTCATCCGTGTAAGCTGAGCCATATTTCTTCGGACATGTCAATGAAAAAGACAACGGGGCCAAGGTTAGATCTTATTGTATGAACTCACTGGCCACAGACTGGCTGATTGTCAGTACTCCTTTTTTGTTTAATTCTGCTTCTACAGATATTTTCCCTCCTGTAAGCCGACCACAACAATGAACAAGCAGGCTGATCCCAAGCCTTCAGGTTGACCAGTTTTTCAGAGGCTGTTGGAATAGTGTCAGATAGTGACTGATCCAGCAGTTTCCTCCATCTGTTGCCTGTCCTTCACAAATCCCTTCTTTGTAGAGCTAAACTGGTATTTGCTTGAATTCCCAGCACAGGAATATAAATTCATCCACTGAGTAGGCCTCATGATAATGCAGAATTTGATGCTGATCAAGTGGAGGAAAGCGAGTGTGATAAGGCCAGAGATTTAGGTCCTTAGCCTACTTGAGGAGGCCTTTTCGACCTCAACTACCCATCAGCAACTGAAGTTTAAAAAAAAATCAACTTTGGGCCTATTGCCTCAGGCCTTGTTTTAAGTGCCCGATTTGAAAACTTTCTTCTCATTTCACTCTCATTTTATTACAGCCTCTAATTACCACTTTGGATAATTAGAAAACCAAGATAAATAATCACATAAATTACCTTTTCCATTGCTGCCCTGCAGAGGGAACTCATTAAAAATGATGTACTACTCACTATCTAACTACAAGGAAAAGAGAGCAGTAAATCTTATGCCAACAGTCTACAGATAAATTAGCCTCAGCCACTTTGAAGTGCCTCTCTCTTCTGTAACCCAATATCAAACGCTTTAATTAGGCGAGAATTTGTTTTTAAATAAATCTTCATTGTGGGGTGAAGGGAATCACCGTTCCTTTTGTTGTTTTTTAAGAAAATAGGTTGATTGTGATCAGGTAGATGAGGCGTCCCCCTTGCTGGATTTATAAAGGACGCTAAAGTACAAACAGTGACTGGGCTAAATAACCCAAGCTTCCGATCACTTATCCGCGCCATTGCTGATGCCGACTATTTCCACCTCTGTAGCATCGCCTGTTTCCGTCCCTGTCTCAGCACAGCTGCTGCTGAAACTCTCAGCCATGCTTTAATTGTTACCCCGAGACTCAACTATCCAAATGCACTCCCGGCTGATCTCCCACATTCTATCCTCCATAAACATAAGTTCGTCCAAAACCCTGCTGCCTATGTCCTTATTTGCACCAAGTTCTGTTTTATGTAGCCCTTTACACACGGACCTACATTGGCTCCCACTCCAGCAGTACCTCATTACCAAAATTCTCATCCTGATGTTCAAATTGCTCCATATCTCACCTCTCCTGCTCTCTGTAGTTTCCTCTGTCCTGTAACACTCTGAGATATCTGCAGTCCTCTAATTCTAGACTTGTGCTTTTTAACCAATTTTAACCACTCCAGCAGTAGTGGGCTGTGCCTTTAGCTGCACCAGGCCTCAAGCCCTGGAATTCGCTCCCTGAACCTCTCTACCTCACCTTCCCTTTGACAGACTGTCTCAATATCTCTTTGTGTAGTTCAGTGTCAAATTTTAAGGGATGATCGCACTTGTGAAATGCCTTGGAACATTTTACAGTATGAAAGGTACTATACAGATGCAAGAGACAACAAGGTGCAGAGCTGGACGAACACAGCAGGCCAAGCAGCATCAGAGGAACAGGAAAGCTGACGTTTCGGACCTAGACCCTTCTTCAGAAATGGGGGAGGGGAAGGGCACTCTGAAATAAATAGGGAGAGAGGGGGACGCGGATAGAAGATGGATAGAGGAGAGGGTAGGTGGAGAGGAGACAGACAGGTCAAAGAGGC
>NW_025978992.1:0-6274 GCF_021869965.1 Rhincodon typus | reverse complement strand
ACAAATTATGAAAGTGGGGAGGTTCTGCTAAATCTATACAAAAGAATCGCCAGACCACAGCTGGAATACTGTGAATGTTTTCAAGTTTTCACCCCTTATCTAAGATATATTGGCATTGGAGGCAGCCCAGAGAAGGTTTAGAAGGCTGATCCCAGGTATGGAGGGATTGTCTTGTGAGGTGAGGTTGAGTAGGTTGGGTCTGCATTCATTTAGTTTCAAAGAGGCGACCTCATTGAATCAAACAAGTTTCTTAGAGGGACTTGATAGGCTTTATGTGGAGAAATTGTTTCCTCTAACGGGAGAGTCGAGCACCAGAGGGCATCATCTCAAAATAAGGGGTCATCTATTTAAGACAAAGATCAGGAGGAATTTCTCCTCTGGAGGGTGGTGAATCTGTGGAAGTCTTTACTTTGAGGGCTGTTGAGGCTGGGTTATTAAATGTATTCAAAGCTGAGACAGATTTCGAATCCGTAAGAGAAATCAAGGTTTGTAGGGTAAAAAAGTAAGATGGTGGAGTTGAAGATGATCAGTTCAACCATGACCTCATTGAATGGCAGAGTGGACTCAATGGGCTAAATGGCCTACTTCTGCTCCTACATCTTATGGTCTTTAAAAGGATTTGCACAAACTTGCAAAATCCAAGAATCGTGCAATCAGTGGTTCAATGGTGAATGTTCCAGAAACTATTCTTCACAAACCTCTTCGAGAGGTTGGCCTGTGTACCTTTCAACTTCTGCATTTTTTTGGCCTCACTGCTTTCGAATCTGTGTGTATGTGTGCCTGCGTTATTTGTTTTTCTTGCTTGCCCGCCTGCCTGACATGTTTACCATTCAAACTCACTGACTGGGCTGCCTGAGCTCTGACAATGTTTGTTCCTCTTGGATTACATTCACACACTTGTGTGTCACAATGGAAAATGGGAAAATGTTTTGGCCCTTGGTATGCATATGAGAAGCTGGATGTTTGTGAGGTTGTAAGTGTGTGAAAGGGTGTGAGTGAATGTCTGATTGAGTGAGTACCTGATGGTACATGGGTGGGTGACTGAGATTGAGTGTACGAGTCTGTGTGTGTTTGTCTGTGTGTGAGTGAGTGGATGACTTAGTGAATAAGTGTGTGAGTGAGTTGGTGACTTAGTGAATAAGTGTGTGTGTGTGTGTGTGTGTGTGTGTGTTCCTGTTTGTTGGGTTTCTGAGTGTGTGTGGATGTCTGAGTGAGTGAGTGTGCCTGTGGGTGGGTCCGCGTGGGTGCCTCTGTGTGCCTGTGGGCGCTTGCCTACGTGGGTGTCTCAGTGAGTGTGCCTGTGGGCAAGTGCACGTGTTTCTAGGAGGCGCAGTGTGTGTCTATGAATGTGTGTTTGTGTATCTGCCCTTGGGTGCGTGGGTGCCTATGTATTCTGCCTGAGCTCTGTTTAGTCCGACAGTTTCCCAGTAACTGCCGTTTGCCCTCTCTGTGAGTCGCTTAGCGATCCTGACCACATTCTTAGGCAGTCCGACACCACGACCCACTGTGGTCTCACAGCTAAAACTGAGACAGCATCGAAACGAACGTTGCAGTAAGATATAAGAAAAAACCACATCGAAATCCACATGATTTACGCAGTTCCACATTCCCCTTGAACTAGTAAAGACTGAGCCTCCACCCAGAGTGAGTTCAGCTTTTGCCTAGGCCAGTCGAGAGAGCCAGAAACTTCCCTTTGATCAAACAAAACACTGAATGTGGATGCTAGGAAATCTGAAAGAAGCAAAAACAAAGTGCTGGAGAAACTCAGCAGGTCTGGCAGCCTCTGCAGAGAAACAGTATTAATGTTTCGAGTCCAGTGACCATTCTTCAAACTCTGCATAGGCAGCTTTCAACTGAACACTTTGGGAATGAATCCATCTCTGAACAGTCTCGAACTGGCCACCCATTCGACAGGGGCCAGTCGACATCCCCTTGGACTCAGCTTCCTGTAAGTAAAATCCTTCATGCTCTATCACACTTCTAACTGTGTGGGTATTGTGAATTCTGAGCATCCCAAAGCATTTTACAATTCACCTTAGTTGAAGGGTCATCACTGGGAAACACTGCAGCCAATTTGTGCACAGCAAGCTCCCACAAGAAGGAACATGACAATGCTCCAGATTGTACGTCTATGTTTTGTAGTGACTGTTGAGGGAAGGTACTGGCTGCAGGACCCTGTGAGAATTCCCCACCCCAACCATTCTTCTCTAAATAGTGGCTCTGGGATCACTTACAGCCATTCACAAGGCCAGACAGACCCTCATTGTAGTAGTTGTAAGTGGTGCAGATTCAGGTGGATATTCAAAAAGCCTCACCTGTACAATGAAACTTTGCTTTATTCTCACACACCAGTGAGATATCAGTACCTAAACCTTGTGTTGAAAAGTTACGTTTAATTCCAATGACCTGCCAGGAGCCTATCAAACATTTGGCACTGACTTTCTGTCCTTGATCAGTCACTCCTGCCTCATGGTTATCTGATCTGCTGCTACCTTTCATCTTTCCAGCTTCAAAAAAGCTCTGAATAGTTTGACTGGCTGTATCAATCCTCCTGTCAGTGATTGCTGAAGACTGGCTAAACATTTTTGAACAAGTTATTCATAATTGTGTCTACAGCACAGTAACACTTCCTCCTTATCTCATATTTGCAATCCGACAGTACAGCATTCCCTCAGCACTGGCTGTCCGACAGTGCAGCACTGCCCCTCCAACAGTGCAGCGCTGCCTAGATTAATTTAAAAAAATATATATATTTTCTGGTGAGCAGCAGTGTTTGCTGCTGGTCCTGAAATGACTTTTCTGAAGGCAGTTAAGTGCCATCTGCATGTGTGTGGAAATGGAATCACGTGGAGCAATAACCTATGTAATCTGTGCCGCCGAGGTTCTGAGCAAGTAAAGGAGCTGCATCATTCCTCGTCCTGATTACAGGGCTCAGACATCACTAGCGTGCAGGACAAAGTGAAGGAGGAGGGAATGTTAGCAAGGAGGCTTGATCGGATGAGGACAGCTGATTCTGATTGTGTAGGGAACATGAATAAACAAGATGAGGTTCCTCACTGACTGCTGAGGGATTCTCGGTCACAGTTACTGACAGGCCAGTTCAAATCACAATTCTCAAATTAGCTTCAATTCCAACAGATGCACTGCTCCTTTCAAGTGAAGTTTCCGAAAACAGCCCCTTCCTCAATGGAGCCAGTATTATTTTAAAAACAGTGATTTCATCAGCCAGTTCCTCATGAAATGAAACTTCCACCCATTTCTGAAGAAACTCATTTGTCAGCAGCATTCAAGTTATTAATTATATCAATACGAAAATGATGACCATGCACCGGGGTACATTGGAACATCACCTAAAGGTAACAGCTCCAAATGTACAGTACCTCAGTACAAACCCTCCAAAAGTGGTGCACGTCCTCAGCACTGACCCTCGGACAGTGCGGCACACTCTCGGCACTGACACTCCATTCGTGCAGTGCTCCTTCAAATAATTTTTACAAATGTTTATTTCCTGGTGAATACCAGTGTTTGCTGCCTGCCCCTAATTGCCTTTTCTGAGGGCAATTAAGTATCATCTACATGACAGTGGAACTGGAGTCACGTGGAGCAATGTCCTGCATAATCTGCCTCTGCAAGGGTCTGAGCAAGTGAAGGGACCGCATTATTCCTAATCCTGATTCCAGGTCTCGGAAGTCACTGATGTGCAGCAGAACGTGACAGAGGAGGGAATGTTCCCAAGGAGGCTTGATCGGATTAGGACGGCTGATTGCTGATTGTGTAGGGGACATGAATGAACATGATGAGGTTCCTCACTGACTGCTGAGCGACTCTCGGTCACCATCACTGACAGGCCAGTTCAAATCACAATTCTCAAATTAGCTTCAATTCCAGCAGATGCGCTGCTCCTTTCAAAGTGATGTCTCTGAAAACAGCCCCTTCCTCAATGGAGGCAGTGTTATTTTAAAAAGAGTGATTTCATCAGCCAGTTCCTCATGAAATGAAACTTCCACCCATTTCTGGAAGCAGCATTCAAGTTATTAATTATATCAACACGAAAATAATGAACATGCACCGGGGTACATTGGAACATCACCTAAAGGTGACAGCTCCAAATGTACAGTACCTCAGTACAAACCCTCCAACAGTGCAGCACATCCTCAGCACTGACCCTCGGACAGTGCGGCACACCCTTGGCACCAACACTCCAATAATGCAGTGCTCCCTAGAATAATTTTCACAAATGTTTATTTCCTGGTGAATATCAGTGTTTGTTGCCCGCCCCTAATTGCCTTTTCTTGGGCAGTTGAATGTCATCTACATGTGTGGAACTGGAGTCACGTGGAGCAATATCCTGTATAATCTGCCTCCACGAGGGTCTGAGCAAGTGAAGGGACCGCATTATTCCGAATCCTGATTCCAGGTCTCGGAAGTCACTGGCGTGCTGGAGACAGTGACGGGGGGAATGTTAGCAAGGAGGCTAGCTTGGATGAGGACAGCTGATTGCTGATTGTGTAGGGGACATGAATGAACAAGATGCGGCTCCTCAGTAACTGCTGAGCGATTCTTGGTCACCGTCACTGACAGGCCAGTTCAAATCACAATTCTGAAGCTAGCTTCAATTCCAACAGAGCGCTGCTTCTTTCAAAGTGATATCTCCGAAAACAGCCCCTTCCTCAATGGACCCAATGTTATCTTAAAAGCAGTGATTTCGCCAGGCAGTTCCTCAGGAAATTAAACCTCGACAATTTCTGCGGAAACTCATTTGACAGCAGGATTCGAGTTATTAGTTATATTGACATGGAAATAATGACCATGCACGCAGCTACATTGGAACATCACATACAAGATGTCAGCTCCGATAGTGCAGCACTCCCTCGGTACAAACCCTCTGACAGTGCAGCGTTCCCTCAGCGCCATCCCTCTGACAGTCTGTCACTCCTTTCTGATGCTGGAGAATCTGCGCCTGAGCTTTGTACTCAGCAAAGGTCTCCGCTTTATCCCTCTGCGTTCCCACCTTAATGAATTTCGGCCACTATGTGATGTCGAACTCTTCTTCCATTTGTCTTCACCTCGGTGCCCATTTCTTTGGACCAGAGCCCTCTCCCCGTTCAACAGACCTCTTCACACAGCTCCAAAACTCTCCCTCCACCTGGATCCCTCCCTCTGGACTTTTACCTGCACTCAGTATGTTCATTGAGAACTGTTGATGTGACATTGGGTTTCTCTGCCCACCTTACCCAATCCAACCCATCTCCCTCCGAACTGACCTTCACACTTATGCCCAACCCTGATTGTTGTTAAGTCTGCCAATAAGGGTGGTGTTGTTGGACTCGGGTGTACTAACCTCTACATTGCAGAGGCTGAGTGCTGGCTCTCGTATCTCCTCTGA
This sequence comes from Rhincodon typus, assembly GCF_021869965.1. NCBI lineage: Eukaryota > Metazoa > Chordata > Chondrichthyes > Orectolobiformes > Rhincodontidae > Rhincodon > Rhincodon typus. The sequence continues at coordinate 888 of NW_025978992.1, read as the reverse complement.
TCTCCCCCTGACCATGACCCCACCATAGAACATCAGGCCATTGTATCAACTACGGTCATTCACCTCATTTCATCTGGTTCCTTCTCAGGATGGCAGCCAGTGACTATAAGGGTCAGTGTTGGGACCACAACTTTTCACTTTATACTTTAATAATCTAAATGAAGGAACTGAGGGCATTCTGGCTGTTGAGGAGGCAGGGAGGCTGCAGAAGGATTTAGACAGGTTAGGAGAGTGGGCGAAGAAACGGCAGATGGAATACAACATGAGAAAGTGTGAGGGAATGCACTTTATTAGAAGGAGTAGAGGCATAGACTGTTTTCCAAATGGGGAAAACATTGACAAATTTGAAGTGCAAAGCGACTTGGGAGCCCCAGTCCAGGATTCTCTTCAGGTAAACTTGCAGGTTGAGTCTGTAGTTAGGAAGGCAAAGATGATGTTGGCATTTATTTTGAAAGGACTAGAATATAAAAGCAGGGATGTACTTCCGAGGCTTTATAAAGCTCTGGTCAGACCACATTTAGAGTATTGTCAGAAATTTTGGGCCCCATATCTCAGGAAGGATGTACTGGCCCTGAAGCAGGCCCAGAGGAGGGTCACAAAAATGATTCGAGGAATGAAAGGCTTAATGTATGGATGTTTGAGGACTCTGGGTCTATACTCAACAGAGTTTAGAAAGATGAAGGAAGATTTCATTGCAACTTACAGAATACTGAACGGCCTGGACACAGTGGATGTTGGGAAGATGTTTCCATTGTTCGGAGAGACTCGGACCCGAGGGCACAGCCTTAGGGTAAAGGGAAGACTCTTTAGAATGGAGATGAGGAGAACCTTCTTCAGCCAGAGAGTGGTGAATCTATGGAATTCATTGCCATAAAAGACTGTGAAGGC
>NW_025978991.1:0-6275 GCF_021869965.1 Rhincodon typus | reverse complement strand
TTGGGGGGGGGGGGGTGTCATTGACAGAGTGGAGGGGGAGAGGACGTCTCTTCTTGTGAGTGTGGGTAGATGCAAATGTTACCAACTATAAAGTCCTCATCAAGCCATAGAATATCCTGAACTATATCACCGCTTCTTCACTGTCACTGGGTCAAAATCCTGGGCATACTCATAGCCTGAAGACTGTCATGATTCGAGAAGACAACTGACTATCACTTTCTCCAGGGCAGCTAGGGATAAATGCTGGCCTGACCAGCCATCGCTCTCTCCCTGCGAAAGAACAAAAGGAGTTTCTGTGTGCACTTTTGTTAACAGCCTGTTGTGTGAAATTTTACCAAATGCCTTCTGGAAATCCATGGAAATAAATCCACGGGCATGCCCTTATCTGTGGCTTTGTGACCTCCTCAAAAAAGTTGAGTGGGCTTTATTTGGCAACACTTAGGCTCCCCAGGGCCCTGCTGGCTGTGTCTGAAAAGCTTGTACAAGACTCAATCACAGAATCTCCTCAGTTCCCCATACTGATATTCCACTGACAGGTAATACCATTGCTCTGTTTAAAGGAGTAGGAGCGATAGAATGAAAAAATGACAACTGAAAGTTGTCCATTCCAAAGAAACAATCCCTTGGGGTCTAGGCCCGAAACGTCAGCCTTCCTGCTCCTATGATGCTGCTTGGCCTGCTGTGTTCATCCAGCTCTACACCTTGTTATCTGCAACATTGGAGGTCTGTCTTGTTAATTTGATTCAAACCCTTTGACTTTCAAGAGGTATAATTTGCTCTTAAAAAAAAGTCTGGTTTCTCTTGAGCGTTTTCTGTAATACCTCATAAAATATATTGACAGCACCCTATGCCAATGTTCTTCTTCCCAATGTTCATTTGGATTGGTGAAAATGATGTTAGGCCACTTCCTACTTGGAACTAATTTGCTGAATGTGTATGAACAGAAAATGATGTAGAAACTGTAACAAGAAATCAATTGAATATGTGAAGGCTGGACTTAAATTGGTTGCACAGAGTCAGAATAATTCTGATTTCACAAACCTGACTTTACTTGAATATTAGATTTTCATCCTGGCAAGGTAGGCCTCCTGGAATCAACCAGATGTTGAGTGCAGAAGCAGGCTGTGCAGAAGGCAAAGGAGAAAAAGAATAAAATGTCAAATGGTCCTTCAGCTCTCGAACCTCACACTCTCTAAACCCAATCCATGCCACATTATGCTGCTGTTCCCATCTCCAAAACACCTCATGCTCTCTCTGCTAACCTATTGGCCTGTTCCCAACTCTCTGGCCTCCAAGGACTAGACTTAATTATTTTGTGTTGGACAAATATCATGTTATGGTAATTTTTGAAAAATAAATTTACAATGTAAACCTATGACAAATTATTTTCTTACCAAAAAACACCATGTCACGGCATTTTGTTTTAGAAGTATAAAAGAGGAGAAATATATGGAAAGGAAGGTACAATTTTGAGTTGGGGAGCCACCTTCAATGAAGATTGTGGCGAATCAAGCAAATCCAATGAAATATAGTTGATAAATCAATACAAAGGAGTGAACTAATAAAAAGGATTTAACAATATTCCACACCAGAAAATAGAATTTTGCATAGGGGCTTTAGGACTTTATCTCAACAATTTAGTAACTTTGGCAATTAGTCCCAGTCTCATTGACTGGGAAAACAGTGATCAGGCTGAATTTTCCCATTTTGACTTCATGCTTTTTCAAGTGAGATTCATGGCACCCAGTACACCATGGCTTGGAACGACTTTTCTCAAACAGTCTTTCACTTTTCACACTGCATCCAACTTATGGACTCACACAACAGGAGAGGCAGCGAGTAAGTTTTCTATTTATTTGTGGGATGTGGCCGTCGCTGGCTGGCCAGCACTTCTTGCCCATCCCTAGTTGCCCTTGGGAAGGTGGTGGTGAGCTGCCTTCTTGAACCGCTGCAGTCCTCCTGCATTGGCTCACAATGTTATAAGGGAGGGAATTCCAGGATTTTGACCCAGTGACAGTGGAGGAATGGCGACATATTTCCAAGTCAGGATGGTGAGTGACTTGGAGGGGAACTTGGAGGTGGTGGTGTTCCCATATGTCTGATGCCCTTGTCCTTCTAAATGGAAGTGGTCGTAGGTTTGGAAGGTGCTGTCTGAGGATCTTTGGTGAATTTCTGCAGTGCATCTTGTAGATAGTACACACTGCTGCTACTGAGCATCGGTGGTGGAGGAATTGAATGCTTGTGGATATAGTGCCAATCAAGCGGGCTGCTTTTTCCTGGGTGATGTCAAGCTTCTTGAATGTTGTTGGGGCTGCACTCATCCAGGCAAGTGGGTACTCATCATTGTCAGGACTTTCAATCATTCATACCCTTGACACTTAAAATCCAACTGTACCCCACATCAGACACTGCAATCAGGAACTGAATTTTGTGTAGTTGTTCTGCACTGTTATCCTGAAGGAAAGAGCCCAGAAAAGTAAGAGAGCTCCCCACTTCACCAACAGGGAGCTGGAGGCGCTGGTGGATGCACATGGTGGACTGTGCAGTGTTCAGGGTAAAACAGAATGCACAGCAGTGTAGAAAGAGGATTAATGATCTTCTGCACTTGACAAGGGTAGGTCCCACCATTTACTCCATGTGCAGACACCTCCCATCAAAAATCATGGACTGCAACTCAATTATTCAACAACTCTCACTCAACTCAGCCTCCCAAACTACTGACACTTTATGCCTTCCATTCTTCCTCTCACTCACTGAGGGCACATCACTACCACTCCTGCTCCCGTGTCACCACTAACTGCTCTTCAATCCACTTCTATCATACTCAACACCTCATTTTAATCTAGTGAGAAGGGACACCTGACCCGAAACGTTAGCTCTAATTTTTCCTTCACAGATGCTACCAGACCTGCTGAGCTTTCCAGCAACTTCTGTTTTTGTTCCTGATTTACAGCATCAGCAGTACTTTCGGTTTTTACCTCATTTTGTCTCATCACAGGAAAACTGCTTCACAATCAGGGCAAGAGGGCCAAGACAGGTCGGGCTGGAGGGACTGCTCACACCATATGAGGAGAAAGTACTCTAGCTGGTCAGAGAAAAACACAACTTCTTGAGGGAATGGGGAGGGCTGAATGACCTGCCAACCCAGTAAGTTTCATTGTTCAGTGCTGTGTTGCTCTCCCATTACCTGATTCATTCCTAACCTGCATATCCTTTTATCCCTCCTGCACAACTAATTGTCTCTCTTCTCTTAAGCAAACAATAGCAGTGCACAGCCAACTTCTGCCTTAAAGAGGCCAACGATGCAGATTCTCAGCCTCAATTGCACCTCCGAGGAGGAAACTACTCAACTCTCAGAGGCTGCACTGGCAAGGCTTTATCCTGCAGCCTCTGCCAGCTCAAAGACTTTCACCTCGGCTTACACTATCAAGATTAGACTACATCTGGCTGAGGATAATAAACCTCAGGTCTCTGGAACTCAGATGACTGCTGGAGACCAGGCATCCACTCAGCCCCAGGCAGAGTGGACTTTGCCATTAATTAGAGATAACAAGGTGTAGAGCTGGATGAACACAGCAGGCCAAGCAGCATCAGAGGAGCAGGAAGGCTGACATTTCGGGCCTAGACCCTTCTTCAGAAGGGTCTTCTTCCTGCTCCTCTGATGCTGCTTAGCCTGCTGTGTTCATCCAGATCTACACCTTGTTATCTCAGATTCTCCAGCATCTGCAGTTCCTACTATCTCTTTGCCATTAATTACTTTGTTAAGCAGCATACACCCGCATAGGAACAGCATGCAGATTTGTCAGAGACAATTGGGAAAGTAAATTGAAGGATGAGGGAATCCATTGACATTATTAATATCATGCTGGCTCCATGGTGTGTGTGTCTGGCTGTCTTCATGGGGAGGTCAGAAATCGCCATGGAACCCAGGTCCACCATACTCTGCATCTACTGGAAATGCACACGGATCTGCATTCAATTGGATTAGCCATAGGTGCTCAGCAAACTGGCAAAAATATGCAAGCTGTAGATTTCCCTAGCTCCAAAGTGAATTCCTGAAAGGCTGAAGTGATGTGAGAGTTGGACAAAGAACATGAATGATAATGTGGTGAGATTGGTAGTTTGCTAATGCTGATTTACATGGACAAAGGATAGTGGATGGCAGTGTCCATGGGTGGCACTGGGATGTTGTAGTGGAAGCAGAGTTGGATGAAAAGCAAGTAGTGAGCTACAGCTGCCAGGAAACTGCTCTGACTTTCATGTCATGAATCAGTGCCTTCTAGTTTGTCATGGAAGGAGAGAAGAATTTGTTAGTTAGCGCATTGAGTAAAGGAGTTGGGAGGGCATGTTGTGGCTATACAACTAAATGGTCACCTTGCTATAGGAAAAATATTATGAAACTTGAAAGGGCTCAGAAAAGTTTTACAAGGATGTTGCTGGGGTTGAAGGTTTTGAGCTAAAGGGAGAGGCTAAATAGGTGGGGCTATTTTCCTGGAGCATCAGAGCCTGAGGATGACCTTATAGAGGTTTTTAAATCATCAGGGGCAAAGATAAGGTGGACACCCAAGTCTTTTTCCCATGGTAGGGGAGTCCAAAACTAGTGGGCATAGGCTTAAAGTGAGAGCGGAAAGATTTAAAAGGGACCTGAGGGGCAACTTTTTCACACAGAGGGTGATGCATGAATGGAATGTACTGCCAGAGGAAGTGCGGAGGCTGGTACAATTACAACATTTAGTTGGTATCAAATGGGTATATGAATAGGAAGTGGTTAGAGGGATGTGGGCCAAATGCTGGCAAATGGGACTAGATTAATTTAGTGTATCTGGTCGGCATGGACAAGTTGGACCTAAGTATTTGTTTCCATGCTGTACATCTCTATGACTTTATGACTCTAATTGGACGTGATATAGACATAAGGTGAATTGGTCTAACAATGAGATACAAACACATGGAATAAGGTATTGCCAATTAATAGCAAGATTCAGATGTCTTTGTTTAAAAGTGAATGTTATAAAATCTTTTCCCCAAAACAGGGGTAGGACTTAAACAATTAATGGTAGCACCTTGGATAGTGTTGTAGAACGGAAGGACCTTGGGGTTCAGGTAAATAATTCTTTGAAGTTTGCATCACACGTAGACAGGGTAAAAAGACGTTTAACATGCTTGGCTTCATTGCTCAGTCCTTTGAGTACAGGAATTGCGAAGTTATGTTGAGTTTGTACAGGACATTGGTGAGGCCTCTTCTGGAGTACTGTGTCCAGTTCTGATCACCCAGTTACAGGAAGGGTATTATTAAGTTGGAGAGGGTTCAGAAGAATTTACCAGGATGTTGCTGGGTATGGAAGGTTTGAGTTATAAGGAAAGGCTGGATAGGCTGGGACATTTTTCACTGGAGTATAGGAGGTTGAAAGGTGGCCTTATAGAGGCTTATAAAATCATGAGGGGTATAGATTGGGTTAATAGTGTGCAGGGCTGGATGAACAATAGTAGTTGTTTTTTCCCGAGTATGGGGGATTTCAAGACGTGGGGACACATTTTTAAGGTGAGCAGAGAAAGATTGAAAAAACACAAGGGGCAATTTTTTTACAGAGAGGGTGGTTCATATGTGTAATGAACTTCCTGAGGAAGTGGTGGATCTGGGCACAATCACAATGTTTAAAATACATTTGGATAAGTACATGAATAAGAAAGATTTGGAGAGATGTGGGCCAGGAACAGACAGGTGGGACTAGTTTAGTTTGGGATTATGTTTGGCATGGACTGGTTGAATTGAAGAGTCTGCTTCTGTGCTGTACGACTCTATGGCTTCAGGGTCACAAGTATTTCCCCAACTTTCTCACCATTCTCACACTGGTCCAAAGAGTGGAATTCAAACATGTCTACAAGTCTTTCCAGTACTTCAAGTGTTAAGAGAGTGGTATCTTCATGAAAATGATGTCAAATGTTTATTATTTATGGAGGGGTGGAGCACAGAGTTAATTGCAGCTAACATCATCACTGTGCAAGAATTCATAAATAACAAAAGGCTCTCAAGCACTTTTGTTGAAGACAGCACCTAATCAATGGACCAATCAGCAACAAAGAGAATTTAGCTTTACAATTTGCTGTTATAATTTATTTAGCATTCTTGAACTTTCCGTTACATTCTAATGGAATGTATGTTTCATGCCACAATTTCTGTAACAGTGATATAGTATGGGATAACAAGGTGCAGGGCTGGATGAACACAGCAGGCCAAGCAGCATCATAGGAGCAGAGAGGCTCTGCTCCTATGA
>NW_025978990.1:0-6275 GCF_021869965.1 Rhincodon typus | reverse complement strand
CCCCAAGAAGACTTTCCACATCAAGCAGATGTTCACCTGCACATCTGCCAATGTGGTATACTGCATCCGCTGTACCCGGTGTGGCTTCCTCTACATCGGGGAAACCAAGCGGAGACTCGGGGACCGCTTTGCAGAACACCTACGCTCGGTTCGCAACAAACAACTGCACCTCCCAGTCGCGAACCATTTCAACTCCCCCTCCCATTCCTCAGACGACATGTCCATCCTGGGCCTCCTGCAGTGCCACAACGATGCCACCCGAAGGTTGCAGGAACAGCAACTCATATTCCGCTTGGGAACCCTGCAGCCCAATGGTATCAATGTGGATTTCACAAGTTTCAAAATCTCCCCTCCCCCTACCGCATCCCAAAACCAGTCCAGCTCGTCCCTGCCTCCCTAACCTGTTCTTCCTCCCACCTATCCCCTCCTCCCACCTCAAGCCGCACCTCCATCTCCTACCGACCAACCTCATCCCGCCCCCTTGACCTGTCCGTCCTCCCTGGACTGACCTATCCCCTTCCTAACTCCCTACCTACACTCACCTTTCCTGGCCCCATCCCCGCCTCTTCGACCTGTTTGTTTCCTCTCCACCTATCCTCTCCTCTATCCCTCTTCTATCCGCCTCCCACTCTCTCCCTATTTATTTCAAAACCCCCTTCCCCTCCCCCTTTTCTGATGAAGGGTCTAGGCCCGAAACGTCAGCCTCTCTGCTCCTATGATGCTGCTTGGCCTGCTGTGTTCATCCAGCCCTGCACCTTGTTGTCCCAGTGCCTTTCTGTCTGGGCTGCCCTTTGTTTAGAGGATAAATTGTTGGAGGTGTCTGTGCAGACTAACTGTTGCCTTTTACATTATGCTAATGTCATTAGCACCTGACTGCTGTGTTTGCACTGTTCTGGTGTGTGGGCTTTGTGATTTCAGAGTTTCACTTGGCCCATGTACCCAGCATCCCTTGCTGATCAGCCAAGTTGGCAATCTGTGTTTTAGCAGCCAGGAGGCTGCTACACTATCTACCTGTGTGGCCTGTTTAAGGGAGCTATGGACTTGAACCCCAAGATCCTTCTGTACATCAATGCTGTTCAGAGTCCTGCCATTAACTGTATACTTTACCTTAACATTTGATCTCCCAAAGTGCAACACCTCACACTTAGCCAGATTAAACTCCAGCTGCCATTTCTCTGCCCATATCTGCAACTGATCTATATCCTGCAGTGCCCTTTGACAACTTTCTACATTATCTACAACTCCACCAATCTTTGTACCGCCTGCAAACTTGCTTACCCATCCATCTGCATTTTCATCTAAGTCATTTATATACATCACAAATAGCAGAGGTCCCAGTACGGGTCCCTACGGAACATCACTAGTCACAGACCTCCAGCCTGAAAAACACCTTTGTACTACTGTCCTCTGCCTTCTATGGGCAAACCAATTCTGAATCCACAGGACCATGTCAGTGTAGATCCCATGCATCTTAACCTTCTGGATGAATCTACCATAAGGGACCTTGTCGAAATCCTTACTAAAATGTATGTAAACAACATCTACTGCTCTACCCTCATCGATCACCTTCGTCACCTCCTTGAAAAATTCAATCAAGATACTAAGACATGACCTGCCCTGCACAAAGCCATGTTAACTGTCCCTAATTAGGCCATGCTTTTCCAAAAGTGCATATATCCTATCTCTAAGAATTCTCCCCAACAGATTCCCAACTATCGATGTGAGACTCACCAGTCTGTAGTTTCCTGTATTATCCCTATTTCTCTTCTTGAGCAGAGGGACAACATTAGCTACCCACCAGTCCTCCAGGATCTCTCCAATGGCTAGCGAGGATACAAAGATCTTGTTCAGATACTCAAGATGATTAAATACTTAGTCTAACTTCTGAGTAGCTATTAAACTGATGCCCAACTTACATTACACACCACTAACTACACCATCCCTAGACCCTAACACATCCCAGACCCTGACCTAACACACCTAACAACTCCGTCCCCAAAACCAGATCTGACCTGATCTGAATATATCACCCAGGACGGGAAACAGGGAAATGTATTGCAAAACTGTTCTGAATAATAAATCCAGCTTAAGACCTAAAATATGCTTGATATAGTCTTATAATCGCAAAGGTCAAAACTCAGTCACAAAGCATAATTATTTAAAATATTGTGTTCTTTCAATAATCCAGCTTTATTTCTAAAAGGAAGCAGAGATTCTCCATCATTGAGGAGGACCTATTTTTAGATCTTGACTCTATAATATACCAGACAAGTACAGTGAGAACCTTATAAATTATAATCACAAAAATTTACTCATATAGTCAATTCATTGTAGCCATCATTAACTTAGAGGTTTCAGTTGCTGTCAGTGAAACCTTGCAGCTGATATATGTCATAATATTTAATCAGATATTTCCTGAGTTTTTATTTTGTAATTCATGATGCTGGAAATTTCCAGCATTTATTCTTCCTTGAAAAGAGACATGAACTGTGCTCATCTACCACCCCTCTCCTTCACCTGGCTGAGCTCATTCTCAGTTTCTTCCAGTAAGAGTGTGGTTGTGCGTATTTGCACGTGTCCCAGTCATGCCTGTCTCTTTGTGGGGTATATGGAACATTCCTTGTTCCAATCCTACTCCCCCCACTATTCTCAATGTTATGAAACAGGCTACCTCATTGATGTCATCAGTGCTGCTTAATGTTCTCATCTGGAATTGGAAAAGTTAATCAGTTTTGTTTCCAATTTCCATTCTTCTCCCACGTTTGCCTGATTTATCTCCAACTATTCCCTCTTCACCCATCAGTCTCTGCATCAAAAGATCATCCTCCACTACTTCTGCCACCTCCAACAGATTACCACCACCAAATATATCTTCCCCTCAACTTGATTGTCAGCATCCACTCGCCCTTTCCCTCTGCAACATTCTGGTCCCCTCCTGCATTGCTCCTGACACTTCCTCATCACCCCATTCCATTGCAGAAGATGTAACACTTGCCCTTTTACCTTCTCCCTCTTCACCACCCATAGTCAGAAGTCACATGACACCAAGTTATAGTCCAACAGGTTTGTTTGAAACCACAAGTTTTTGGAGCGCTGCTCCATCATCACCTAAACTGCCAATTCAGCTGAATTTCTGGTTTCGTTTTGCTTGTACTTTTTTTGAATTTAGTCTACTGTTTTCGCTGCTCACAAAGCAATCTCCCTTACATAGGTGACATCAAACACAGATTGTGTCTCTGCTTTGTGGAATACCTCCACTCTCTCCGTTAAGATGACACAGACCTTCCTGTCACTTGTCATTAAAATTAGCTACCTTACACCCTCTGGAACTCAACATTGAATTCAACAACTTCAGAGCATGATCACAGACCACTCGAACCTGTCCCCACCCACTCATTTGTATCGTCTTTGTATCTTGCTGCTTTTGATCTCAGCAGAGCAGACACATTTTGTCCTTCTTACACCTATCATTTACAACTATTTTTACATTTCACTTGTTCCTTTATCACTATTAGCATTCCCTTTGTCTTTTGTTCTGGGCACTCTTACCATCTTTTTGTTTATTCAATGACAGGATGTGGGCATTGCTGACTGAGCCAGCATTTATTGTTCATCCCTAGTTGCACTTCAGAAGGTGAGCTGCCTTCTTGAACTGCTTCAGTCCAATTGGTTTAAGTAGACACACAACAATGTGTGAAAGGGAATTCTAGGATTTTGAACAGTGGCACTGAGGAACGACAAAGAATTTCCAAGTCAAAATGGTGAGTGGCTCGGAGGGAAATTTGCAGGTAGTGGTTTTCTCATGTATCTGTTGCCTTTGTCCTTCTAGATGGTAGTGGTTGTGAGTTTGTCTGGTGCTGACTAAGGGTCATTGGTGAATTTCTGCAATGCATCTTCTAGATAGACACACTGCTGCTACTTGGTATTGGAGGTGGAGGGATTGGCTGCTAATGGATGTGGTGCCAATCAAGTGGTCTGCTTTGTCCCAGATGGTGTCAAGCTTCTTGAGTGTTGTTGGAGCTGCACCCATCCAGGGGAGTGGGGAGTGTTCCATCACGCTCCTGATTTGGGCCTTGTAGATAGTGAACAGGCTTTGGGGAATCAGGATGGGAGTTACTCGTTCCAGGATTATTAGCCTCTGACCTGCTCCTGTAGCACCAGTACTTATATGATGAGTTCAGTTGAGTTTCTGGTCAGTGGTATCCTCCAGGCCATTGATTTCATGATGGTGACGATATTGAATGTCAAGAGACAATGGGTAGATTCTTTCTTGTTGGAGATGGTCGTTGCCTGGCACTTAAGTGGAATGAATGTTACTTACTAGTTTTCAGCCTAAGCCTGGATATTGTGCAGATCTTGTTGCATTTGGACATGAACTGCTTCTGTATCTGAGGAGTCATGAATGGTGCTGAACATTGTGCAATCATCAGCGAACATCCCCACTTATGACCTTATGATGGAGGGAAGATCATTGATGAAGCAGCTGAAGATGTTGGGCCTAGGACACTATCCTGAGGAACTCCTGCAGAGATGTCCTGGAGTTAAGATAACTGACCTCCAAAAGCTTCAACCATCTTCCTTTGTGCCAGGTATGACTCCAAACAGCAGATAGTTTTGCCTCCTGATTCCCTTTGATTCCAGTTTTGCTAGATTGTTTAGCTCATTGATGTCATGCTATGTCAAAAATTGCCTTAATGTCAAGGGCTGTCACTCTCTGCTCCTCTCTTGAGTTCTGTTCTTTTGTCCATGTTTGAACCAAGGCTGTAATGAGGTCAGGAGCTGAGTTGCCCTGGCGGAACTCAAACTGGGTGTCACTGTGCAGGTAAAACCTGAAAGAACTGCAGATGCTGTAAATCAGAGACAAAAACAGAGGTTGCTGGAAAAGCTCAACAGGTCTGGCAGCCTCTGTGAAGAGAAATCAGAGTTAATGTTTCGGGTCCGGTGACTGTTCTGAGGAAGTTTGTTTCAAATGTGTCATTCTTGTATCCTGCACTGATGTGCTGGGCTCCCCTAACATTAAGGATGGGAATTGCTGTGGAGCCTTCTCTTCCAATTAGTTGTTTTGTTGTTCACCATCATTCACAACTAGATGTGACTGAACTACAGAGCTTTAATCCATTGATTGTGTGATCACTTAGCCATGTCCACCTGTTGCTTATTTTGTTTTGTATGCAAGTTGTTATGGTCTTCATCTATATGATGTTGATGCCTCATTTTGGGGTATGCCTAGTGCTGCTCCTGTGCTCTTCATTAAACCAGCCTGATTCCCTCGCTTCATGGTAATGGTAGAGTAGGGGATATGCCAGGCCATGAGGTTGCAGATTGTTTTGGGGTTTTGATTCTGCTCTGTTGATGGCCCACAGTACTTCATGGATAGCAGGAACTGCAGATCCTGGAGAATCTGAGATAACAAGGTGTAGAGCTGGATGAACACAGCAGGCCAAGCAGCAGCAGAGGAGCAGGAAGGCTGACGTTTCGGGCCTAGACCCTTCTTCAGAAATACATTAACGTTTGAATTGAATTGAAAAGAATTGAGAAGCCATTCCAGATCACTGGGATCATGGGTGCATTCACTATCACCTCCCATTCTACATGTCTCCAGGAGTAGATACATATCTTAAATCACTGACCACCAGTGGATTGACAGACAAAAGATACATACCTAACATCATACCCACACCTGTTAGGACAAATGAGACTATTAAAACATGTGTATAGTACATGCCTATCTGAAGACTGACAGGGATCAGATGCATCTTTCTCAGAAGTATCAGATTACCAGGATTTCAATGCGTGCATAATTAGCTACTGGTAGACTGATAAGGATCAGATGCATTTCTGGAAACTTCCTAAACCTAACAAATGACTGAGACATTTGAAAAGCCATGCGACTGCCATTGGTGGACTGATGGGATTTGAATCTTTCCCTGCGAGACCACTGAGTGTGTTATGTAACATTTGTAAGTAACTCCTGCCATTATTGCGAATGCTACAGTCTCAGACATCTTCTCGATAACTACAACAAAAGGAGATTTTTTTATGGAAATAATGGGAAATAGCACCGTGAATACACAGTAACAGATGTGATTTTCTCAGAAAATACCACCGGGTATCATTCAGAAATGTCAACATAGATGGCCGTTCTCTTTCTGACTCGAAGACAATGAGGCAAAATGTTATATTTCAGCTGTAACCACTGATAAAATCACTCAGCATAGACTGAGAATCAAACCTCAGCAGGTCTGGCAGCATCTGTGAAGGAGAAAACAGAGTTA
>NW_025978989.1:0-6275 GCF_021869965.1 Rhincodon typus | reverse complement strand
TTGGTACGAGCAGTTTTGGTAACATTCCATCCATTCAATTATATGCTCATTTTCTGGCCAAATGTGTGGTCTTGTAGCAGGCACTATCATGGCTGGGATTGTCCAGACCAAAGATTCCATTATATTGCTATGGCAGATGCCCAAGCAAAGCCTAGTGAACACATATTCTTCAATAAACGTCCATCACTCATTTCTCTTCCATGCCATTACAGTCCAATAGTAAAATGTGAATGTGGAACCATGGTCCAGAACTGCATGCCCATTGTTTACCCTGAGTTCTCGTTAGACGTAATCCATCAAACTGATTCTTTGTTATCACAAATCCTCCATCAGCCCTGAGAAATCCACATCCATGGTGCAGGGGATTTCATTTGAAAGTATTTTTCAGTACTTTCTCTCAAAAGGACAATAATTCATCAGATAAATCGAGCTGAATCCTATGTTTTCTAACTAAGTGTTGGTTTCATCAAATTTCATGAAGTGTTTCTCAGCGTGAGGCCTAGTGGGTTTTCTTGCTGCATTTTACCAAACTCACCTCATTGGCTACCTGCCCCACTCGTACGTTGCTGCTCATATCCAATTATAGACCTATACTACCATTCACTGTACCTGGAACAATTCACCATTGCTGGGATATCCCAAGATCGATTGGCATCCCTGGCACCAGCATCATCTTTAAAAGGCTGTGTATCTGGAGAAGAATTGTCAGTCCACAGCTATCCTAGTCAGTTCCTTGGACATGGCAAAAAAGGGAAAATTGGCATCCCCACTTTGCTAGTACGAATCTATACTGGGACTGACAGTGGAAGCCATGACACCAGACAATGCCAGCTTGGTCCAAGGCTGGCACTCAGGTCAGTGCAGTCTCATCCATATGGAGGAATGGACAGCAATATAGGAAGAAGGTTAATGACCTTCAGATCAGCCATGATCTTATTAAATGGCGGGGCAGGCTCGAGGCGCCAGATGGCCTACTCCTGCTCCTGGTTCTTATGTTCTTATGTTCTTCTCCACTCTACTAGTATAGATGGCATCAGCTTCTCCCTGATACCTCACACTCACTCTATCTCTGTTACAGTTCCCATCTCTCACCAATGCTTATGCTCTACCACTCTTACTATTGTCTGCAACATCTTCCCTCACTCGCTCTCATCCACCCAAATCTCAGGCATCACTAACCCTGCATTGTTCTTATGCTGCCTGTTTACTCGCGTCAGACAAGTCCCTGACTGCACTAAAGTAACAACTGTGCCACCCATTTACATCTCCCTTAATACCTGCCTCTGTCTCATTGCAGGAGGAAAGCAACCCATAATAGGGCAGAAAGTGACAAGATGGGTGGTGGTGTGCCTGACATTCAGTTCCCCAGCACTAATGAAGAGATCGTCCTGACTGTAACTACCTACAGCAGTTGACTGGCCATATTGATGGTATCAGAGGTTGACTTGACTTACTGTGGCAGGATCCCTGACTGAAGACAATCTCCCTTGACTTGACTGAGGGCTACTGACAACCATGACATGTTTCCTAGTTTAGTGTTTACTCTCAACAACATGACAATACAGTGATCCTGATGTCTCTGGTTAAGGGGCAAGGCACAAAACATCAAGTCAGTGAGTGCTAAGAGAACAAATGAACTGACCAGAGATACAGCTTGGTCTGGTCCATGAGCTGGATGAGTATCCCTAAACAAAGTGTCCTTGCTGCAACATTACAATGATAATTGCTGGTGGCCCCTGAGCTGCAACCCTTAAGTACAGAAGCAACTGCTAGTGGAGTGGAGAGGTGCCATGTGTATTCCTAGAGGCTGCAACATGTCAGATGCCAGGTGCCTGCTGTAAGTTCCATGTCAAGAATTCTCAGTGTCCAAGTTGCTTGTGGCAGATGGTGCGATAAAAAGCTACATATTAATGAGGTGAGATCTGCAGTTAGTAACATAATTAACAAGCAATAATCCCCCTTGATAGGTAACTCACTGTTGCCCAGTAAGAATCTCCCCTCAATCCCCAGAGCCTAGTTAAAAGACACAGCAAGTTGCTCCCAATGTCAAGATGGGCCTTGTTGGACTTCTGACATTGTTCTGCCATATTTCTCACCACTGCCCATGTTGTTCAGGCCCCTAGAAGATTTTTCCCATTGAGTCTATTCTTGATTAAAAACTACAAAGTACTTGAAGGTCAGCCAAAAGCAATTCATTTTTGCAATTAGGGAAGAACAACCTTACCTTATGCATTTCATAACTACTTACCAATACTTCTTGCCTTGCAACAAATGTCCCAGACATTTAACTTGGGGACAAAACTCAATTGCAGCAACAATTACATTTGTGTAGCATTTAGTATGATAGTGGTTGAATGTAGACAATTTTTGTATTCCATCATATAATTTTGATCTGAGTCAGCCACGAGCTGAATTTGTTTAACAAGTGGGAAAAAAACACTGTCTTAAGATGACCATATCAAACAGCTGAGCACAGGTTAACCTAGCTTCATGAAATTGACGTGGAATAAATTCAATAGTGAGAAGTGAAATTAACATTTTCTCAACAGACACTGCAACTAATTCACCCACTCAGGCATAAGAAATACTTGTCACCTATTTTGATTTGCAACTATATGAACAGTTTAACATTTTGGAGATGAAAGACATCACCTGTGACTATCAAGTTTTCAAACAATGAACTCAGACATAGAAACAGGGTAGGCATAGAGAAGCTGTCCCTGATTATAAAAAAGTAAAGAAATGAGAAGGCATAGATTTAAGATGATGTGCAAATGAAGCAAGGGTGATGTAAAAAAAAAATTCACACAGTGAGTAGTTAGGGCATGGAAGGCACTGCCTGGAAATGTGGTGGAGAAAAGTTCAATGAGGCTTTCAAAAGATGATTGTTGAAATGGTGTGCTGGGATATGGAGAAAAGGTAGGAGACTGGCACCAGGAAATCTTGCTGACTGTTTCCTCAGCTTCCAGATTTTAAATGACTTCCTCTGGATGAGTTATCACTCAATACCACTGAAAACCCCTCTCACAATCCCATGTTTGGGTGGCATGGTGGCTCAGTGGTTAACACTGCTGCCTCAGAGCGCCAGGAACCCAGGTTCAATCCCAGCCTTGAGCGACTGTCTGTGTGGAGTTTGCACATTCTCCCTGTGTCTGCCTGGGTTTCCTCCGGGTGCTCTGGTTTCCTCCCACAGTTGAAAGATGTGCAGGTTAGGTGGATTGGCCATGCTAAATTGCCCATAGTGTCTAAGGTGGATAGGGCAGGGAGTGGGTCTGAGTGGGATGCCCTGCGGAGGGTCAGTGTGGACATGATGGGCTGAATGGCCTGCTTCCACATTATAGGCATTCTATGGATTCTGTGATCTATGAAATTGCACCACTGCAGGCACAATGGGCTGATTGACCCCACCCCCCCAACCTATGTCATACAGCCAAACCTTAGACAGACCATTGTTCACAGCAAACTACCTAGGCTTCAGGACAGCATCAACCACAACATCACACAACCCTGCCACAGCAATCGCTGCAAGACATGACAGATCATCGACATGGACACTACCATCACACATGGGAACACCACCTACCATGTATACTCATGATACTCATATGAATCGGTCAATGTTGGTCAATTGGCCTCTGATGCTGGCTGGTCTGCTGTGCTCCTCCAACGTGTTATCTCTGACTCCAGCATCGACAGTTCTTACTATCTCTGAGTGAGTTATAACCCCATAGCGAAGCCTCTTCTAGGGATGCCCACCTTGAAGAAGTTATCCTCCTCCCTCTGAAGAAGGATCCCAACCTGAAACGTTAAATTTCCTGCTCCTCTGATGCTGCCTGGCCTGCTGTGTTCATCCAGCTCCACACTGTGTTATCTCTGACTCTAGCATCGGCAGCTCTTACTATCTCTATACAGTACAGCTTAATGTTTCAGTGATGGAGATGAAGAGGGGGATACCTAAAGGAGGCAGATGAAAGTGTAACAGACTTGAGACAACATCCCAGCAGAAGGTTTAAAGAATTCTGTGTAGTAATGGAATTAACTAGAGTGGGCAGCATGGAATTTTGGTGAGGTTGCAAATAGAGGCATGGGGAAATAAATGCAGTTTGAAGGTGTTTCACTTTTGATGCCTGAATCTCTTTTCAAATAAGGAGCTGTATTCATTTTCAATAATACACCTGCTTTGATATGATCAGAAAAGCTTATCCATTTGATTTTCTGAGATGCCATTGGGGGAATGATGTTCCTCTTGCAGCAGATCTTATTGGATATTTATTTGAGATGTGTCCCAGGCTCTGGGATGCACGACCACGTTCACATTTCAGAATGTCCCTAATCTTCCACTCACTAAGTAGGTGCTTACATTATTGGTAAACTCTGGTTCAGTTGATCACTCTCCATAATTTTGGATGAGGATCAAACTGAGGGATATCTGTTGTTGGGTCAGTTATGAAGTGTCTTTGTATGGTATGCATATCCCACATTTCCACTATCTGATGGTAGATTAATACTCTTATGATCCCAGCTGATGGTAATACTGCACAAGTCAGATCCCAAAGCAAAACATACCTCAATTGACCATTTGTTTATTTGTGTTGTTTAGCTGATTAATTAACATGATGGTTAATCACTGAGATATATTCACGTGAGGCTGCAAACTTTCTTTAACAACAAGTTGTACGAAAGAAGTAAAGAAAAGCATACCAAGCTATCTAAATGTTGAAGGCAGTTAGGAAGATTTAAAACATACAGCAAAACAATGATTCAACATATTTATCAACACTATTTGTTACAGAGTGTTAAGTTTGAAGAACTTATACCCCTGTTTCAGCTCTTTAGGATTCTACTTAGCTCACGACTAACAGTTTCCTTACTGTAGTCTGTGAAGACAATTTAATGCATCCCTTCCAAATCTGTTGATATTAATTTTTCACAAATCTGAGAGCCTAAAATTTCCCTGTTTTAATAACCTGCAAATTTCCAACCCAACTCTCCTGGTTTATAAATTTCACATATTACTATTCTGTTGAGGTAACCAATTCCCTGAACTACTTCAAGGAGGCAAAACAAATCTTGCTTCCAAATTCATCATAGGTGACTTCTGAACTGTTCTGAAGAACCTCAGAACTGATTCTGTTAAAAACAACTTGCTCATCCTGAATACTTCCAAATGGAGCACAGAGCTAATGACCTTACAGATGTTTACTGTACCTATCATAAATAATACATGACCTGAATTGTTTTGGCAGAACTTTCTGATTAGGTTCTTTAAAGATAAAATCCTCCATAAAGTAACCGACACCCATATGCCACTATTATGAAATCCATATTCCAAAAATTATATTTATACTTATGTATAATTGATGCACCTTTCATCAAAATACCAGCTGCATGAGCATTACAGTTTCCTAGAATGACCAGCATAATTTTAATTTTTTTTTGATTGGTTTTCAATTTTCATAAATGAGAAAGTCAGGGTTGCTCATGACTTTATCTATCTCAAGCAGCATGATGGCCTCAGATTTGGGAAGCATTGATTTGAAGTGTCACTGTACTTTATGCAGTATTTAGCTACATGTCCATGGTTTTTGTGTGACAGTTGCAGGACCATGGAGAAGTGTATTACCCTGCAGCAGATCACCACTGTGATCCAGCTGTGTTCCCCATGAAGTTCCAACAGGTTTACTTTTCTGGCCAATATTAATAAGATGAAGCTGATAGGTGAGACTGCTAGCTGAAGTGACAATCAGGTATTTTGTATCATGTCATAGACAAGTGACCTTCTGCAAAGAAAGCATCAACTTA
This sequence comes from Rhincodon typus, assembly GCF_021869965.1. Taxonomy (NCBI): domain Eukaryota; kingdom Metazoa; phylum Chordata; class Chondrichthyes; order Orectolobiformes; family Rhincodontidae; genus Rhincodon; species Rhincodon typus. Next base: position 473 of record NW_025978989.1, on the reverse strand, counting down.
TTTCTCAGTGGCTTCTTATTCAGAATAAATTCCAATGCAGCTGGTCTCTCTAACTTGGATTGGAAGTGCCATATTAGGAAGGAGCATTCCATTAGATCCAGGACTGGTGAGAATTGCATTTGTTTCCTTTAGAATTGATGCCCCTGCCTGCAGTGCTGTCATTGGCATCGATGAACTTCTGAGACTTGAGATAAGGCATGCCAGCTGCCAAGAGTTGACAGAAGTTTTTCATCTGGACTTGAAACTCCTTCTCAAGAATTGCTCCATTATGGGCTGCATCAATTACTGCTCCTCTTCTGGTCAATCAATCCCTGTCCTGAGTCCATGTTCCCTTGGGTTGTGAAATTTATACCTGAGTACTCATTCACAGATTAGATTCCAGCTTTTTGCTGTCACCTAGCCTCACCAAGCTAGATTTCTCCTTGATAACACAGTGTGGAGCTGGAGGAACACAGCAGGCCAGGCAACATCAG
>NW_025978988.1:0-6276 GCF_021869965.1 Rhincodon typus | reverse complement strand
TCTGCTCCTATGATGCTGCTTGGCCTGCTGTGTTCATCCAGCCCTGCACCTTGTTGTCTTGAAACATTAGCTTGCTGTCTCTCCATGGATGCTGTCCGATTTGCTGCGATCCCCAGCATTTGTTGTTTTCAGGACAGTTTCCAGCATCTGCAGTAATTTGCTCCAATAGAGTGGTTAATGTTCACTCATGTGGATTCTGATGGTGAATTCCTGACACTAGATGAAGAAACCAAAAAACACTGAGTTGCAAGGGCCTACTGCCACCTAGTGGCAGTGTAGATATTTCAACCATGTCCTCAAAACCTCAACACAGACAAAATCACGACTACAGCGGCACTGCCAAAGGCTGATCTCTTGCAGAGGCTGGCACACTTCACGGAGAGATGACTTCACCCCCTTGGGCATGTACCAAGGCATCAAAGACCCAATTATTTTGTCACCACTGATGCAAGATTCTTAGGGGATTTGACAGGGAATGTGTGGAAAAGCTGTATCAGAATTAGGGGTCGGCCAGTTAGGACACAGATGAGGAGGAATTTCTTGTCTCTGTGGAATTCTTTACAAAAAAAACCTCAAAGGACTGAGGATGCTGGAAATCAGAAACAAAAACAGAAATTGCTGGAGAAATGCAGCAGGTCTGGCAACATGTGTGGAGAGAAATCAGAGTTAAATTGCTGGAAAAACTCAATAGGTTCTGAAATAGGGTCACTGGACCTGATATGTTAATTCTGTTTCTCCAGAGATGCCACCAATTTCTGTGGAATTCTTTACCGCAGAGGGCTGTTGAGGCTGAGTTATTAAGTATATTCAAGGCTGAGATTTTTAGCCAGTAAGGGTTATGGGGAAAAGATAGGAAGGTGGAGTTAAGGATTATCAGATTGGCCATGGTCTCATAAAATGGCACAGCAAACGTAATGGGCTGAATGACCTACTTCTGTTCCTACATTTCATTGTCAGAATCTCTGGGCAAACAAATGAAAATGTTCCAAGGTTTTCTTGTTACTGCTGTCAGAGAAACACAGGATCAGGAGCGAGCCTCCTTCACTATTGAGGTGGATCATTGTTAATCTGTACATCAGCTCTATTTACTCGCATTTTCTCCAAAACCCCTTCAACACCCTTACTCCACAGAAATCTTTTAGAGGCATAAGAGCTATTCATGACACAGGAAGAGGCCATTCAACACACTGAGTCTGTGCTAGCTTTTATGGACCAATCCAGTCAATGTCAAGTTTGATTAGAAAGTAACTACACCAGGGCTGGGCTAGAAGGCCAGGGTTCAGCTCCAGAGGTATGTAATAATGTGTCTGAACAGGCTGATTAAAAATATCCATGAACTAACAAAGGCTCTTGATCATTTCTTTTTCTTTAGCCAAGACCAGGTGAAACAGAGATAGTAGGAACTGCAGATGCTGGAGAATCCGAGACAACAAGGTGCAGGGCTGGATGAACACAGCAGGCCAAGCAGCATCATAGGAGCAGAGAGGCTATTGCTCCTATGATGCTGCTTGACCTGCTGTGTTCATCCAGCCCTGCACCTTGTTGACCAGGTGAAACAAATAGGACTGTTTATAGCTCAGGCAACTCTTAGTGTGTAATGATCAAATTAAAAAGTTGATTGGAACTGGAGAGGACCAGCCCTCGTTCAGAAAGAGCCAGTGACTATAATGGAAAGCTGATTAAGTTAACACCCTGGGACCAAGTAGGCTATTGTTCCAATGAACTTATTTTGAGAAATAACCTGAAAAAGAAAAGGAAGGTTTTATTTTTAAAAGCTCTCTATTTGAAGGGGGTTGGAGTTTGAATGTCTTGACAAATTACTGGGTGTGCTGACCAAAGCTGGCTCTGGTGAAGAGAATTATTGATGTGAGATTGGGTGATGCTGAGGACATGTCCCGTCCAAGGAGAAATTGTCAAAGTTCCTCTAGCAAGTTTGTGTATGAAACAATCACCCCCAGGACCACCAAAGGGATCTTTTCAGCTCATGTAGTGGGTGTGGAGGATTCTGAGGATGGGTCTACAGACAATGCTGAAGATTCTGTCTATAGCTGGTATGTAATTGAGGTTGAATCAAGTTGCTCTAGGTTGGGATTCATCTTGTTTAAAGTTGCAATGTTGTAATTGGAGTTTTCTTTTGAGTGAAAGTGCTTTTATTTTCTATTATGGAACCTAATAATGCTGAGATGTACAGTTTATTACTGCTTTGTATGCTGAAATAAAAACTATTTTTAAATCTTTTCTTTACCTATGTTGTCTTTCAAAACAAATTCAAAATCTTACTCTTTTTCTGGCCTGCTATGTTCTGAATCTTTCATATGAACATGACTTAAGAGTGGGAGTAGGCCCCTCAGCCCTTGGGCCTGTTCTACCTTTTTTTTTAATAAGCTCCATAGCTGATCTGACTTTTAACATCCAATCTGCCTACGCCTGTAACTTTTCAATCCCTTGCTGATTCTCTTTAGCCCACTAAGTTAAGAAAGGGGTAACTTGTTTGAGTTTTGCAATTTCTTCTTTTTTTTTAGGAATGTCGCTAATGGAGGTGGGAGGAAACTCCTGGTAATGAGGAAAATTGATAAAACTAAAATTTAAAATGTAAAATATTTTAAATAAAATTCTCCAGGCACAGAGGTTGGATGAAGAGGTACATCCAAGGTTACTGATGCAAATGAAAGCGTACGTACCTAACTAAGCATTGAACTGGACCGCCACACGGTTGGGAGGGGGAGATGTGTCAATGTCTGTCCCTGTGTGAACAACATCTTTAGATGTGGAAATGAGTTTCTGTCAAACAGACCATTTATTGTAGTTGAACACTACCTTTTGCTGCTTTTCCGGACCTCTGGACCCTCTTCCCAGGTTTTTGTTGTTTCAAGGAAGTATTTAAGAAGACAATCTACTAATTTAACATGCAGCAATGATATTAGTGCCATAGCAATGCTAATCATTTGGTTCTTGAATTTCTAACCTCTTCCTTAAGGAATATGAAGTGATAATGATTTCAAAAATCTTGCTGGTCAAGAAAGTGTAACATCCTTTACCTGCAATTACAAACATTTTGTCTGTGAAGTTTCCATCCTTGATGGGGTATGCTTGAGTTTTTGCACTGAATCTGGATTGGGCTTGCTCCCCTTTCACAATGGGCCTTGGTCCGTCAAAGCACCCTATGTTCTGTATGTCCTTCTTTGCTTTGATAAGACATGGAAGCAAAAATTACACCATGTGGCCCAGCAAGGCTGTGCTGCCATTCAATCATGGCTGATAAGTTTCTAAACCCCTTTCTCCCTGTAACCCTTGATAATCAAGAACCTATCTATTTCTGTTTTAAATATACTCCAATGGCTTGGCCTCTACAGCCTTCTGTAGTAATGAATTCCATAGATTCACCATGCTCTGGCTGAAAAAGTTTCTCCTTATCTCTGTTCTAAAGGGTCTTCCCTTTTTTTCCTAAGGCTGTGCCCTCTGGTCCTAGTCTCTCCTGCCAATGGACGCCTCTTCCCATTGTTCACTCTGTGCAGGCTGCTCAGTATTCTGTAAGTTTGTTAGGTCCTCCATCATCCTTCTAAACTCCATTGAGTATAGACCCAGAGACCTCAAATGTTCCTTGTATGTTAAGCCTCATTCCTAGGATCATTTTTGTGAACTTGTTCTGGACCAGCTCCAGGGCCAGTACATCCTTCCTGAGGTATGGTGTCCAAAATTGCTCATAATACTCTATATAAAGCTCTGGTTGGAGCACATTTAAAGCCTCCGAAGTACATCCCTGCTTTAATGTTTTAGTCCTCTTGAAATAAATGCCAATATTGTATTTGCCTTCCTAACTACTGACTCAACCTGCAAGAAATAGTCCATGCTTTTATTCTTCTTGCCAAAGTGCATGACCTCACACTTTCCCACGTTGTTCCATCTGTTACTTCTTTGCCCACTCTTCTAATCTGTCTAAATCCCTCTGCAGCCTCCCCACATCCTCGATACTGCTTGTCGCTGTACCTATCTTTGTATAGTCTGCAAACTTAGCCAGAACGCCCTCTGTTCCTTCATATAGATCATTAATGTACGAAGTGAAAAGTTGTGGTCCCAACACTGGCCCTTGCAGAACACCACTAGCCACCGGCCGCCATCTTGAGAAAGACCCTTTTCTCCCTATCTTCTGCTTTCTGCCTGTACTGCTTGCAAAACAACTTTTAACTGTACTTAGGTACACATGCTTACAATAAATCAAATCAATCCATGTGTTGTTTCCAGTCACTCTTGGTCTGCCAGTGAATCTGGGGAAGAGAAGGAGAAGACGCAGAGTGATGATAAACTTGATCCCTTTCAGAAGCAGATGTTAAGGGAACACCAAGAAGCCCTGGCCAAAACAGAAGTTCAAGTCAACAAGATCAATGTGATCAAAGAACGAGACAGGAGGTAAAAATCAAATTCTTCCATTTCTGCTTCGACTGTATTTGTTGCAATTAAAATGTGCAACACCCCCAGTAGTGGGATTGCAGTCCCTAGTGGATAAAGGGTGTAATGACATGTCCTATTAAATGGGAAGATCACGAAATGAATTAATGTCCTTCTGTCAATGTCAATGCCAATGCATTTGGCCCACTGGTTAGATCCACTAAGAGTTCCCTGCTGTCAGGAATTTATTTCTTTCTATCAAATACCTACTACTTGCAATAGCATATAACATGAAGACTACACTTCGTCTCCTACCCCATTTGCCCCTCTTGTGTGCAATGCCATGGAAAACATCAAGAAGCTTTTTGTGCTCCTTCTACTCTTGTTACTGGAGTATTACTGCCTAGACAATTTTTAAGAATTTTCCAGTTAAAGTTGCCTGTTTCACATGCAGCTGCAAACGTTTGTGTCTAGAACTTCACAGCAGTATCACTGAAGGAACATTTACTGTCCAGTGGGCTGGATGCTTTTGTTTTCACTGATTTTTAGCCATACTCCGCCTCTGAGCCAAGATCACTTCACTAGCTCTGTGTCTTATTCCACTTTATGCACAAGACTAATTTTGACTGACTTAACTAGTTCACTTTTTGAAGATGACAATTAAATCAATGATCCTTTTATATCAAAAAAAAACTGACTTTAAAAAATTCCTATGTTTAGTTAGTCTTTGCAGTTTAAGTAGTGTGTACTTGCATCGCTTGGAACCAGCAATGAATCAGGCTTTTTTGTTCCCCTAAAATATAGAGCTATTGCAAATGGAATGTGACTAAGTGATTGGGCTTTCAAATAAAATCGAACTTGTTACTGGGCTGCAGGGGGAGCAGGGGATTCTTTGGCTGTTGGTAGCTTTTGGTAAATCTATATAATGGGCTGAATGGCTTGGTTTCCTCTGGGCAAGATCACCTTCTACATGTAAAGAATCAGTCAATTCTTTCTTCAATACTATTCCCAGAATGATTCAGTAAAATTTGGACTTGGGGGAGGGGGGGTGGTGGAGAAAGAGGGGAAAGTATGACATTTTGCGAGGGTGAGGCACTTAATCAAACTTTTTGTTCATCAGGACTGTTCATGAAATCTGTGTAAAGGGAAGACAATGTTTCTACTGAGAGGAGACTGCTGAGTGCCCCTGTTGATCAGCATCTGTAGCTGCAGTATCAAAGTGTGCCACACTGAAAATTCTACTGCCTGAAAACAAATTGTAGGATTCAGTTGGGCTTGCAGTTCGTGCTGGAAGCTACATATTAATTCACGGGGGTCCTGCTGTTTGCAGACAGGAAAAACCTGTGCACATAGACCACCATTCTGAACCCAACAAAATAAATGATCAGTATTTTGTTTATTTCTCTGGTCAGGCTGTTGCCGTGAAAATAATTGGTCAACTTGTCTGGCTTTAAAAAAAAATTTTTTGACAATTAACTGTCAGTTGTCACTTAATGGGTATATTCCCATGGTGATCCCACTACCAATCTGCAATCCTCATCACAATGTAAATGTTGCTTTCTTCTTCCCTTTACAATCCTTGTGCATTATCCTGTTGAGTGCAAGCTGAAGAGCTTTAATAAACTTTTTTTAAAACAGTAAAACTCTTGTTCATAAATGACTGTGTGCGTGTGTCAAATCCACCTTCCCCAAGTTTCCCATTTATGTCCTTCCCCAGTGGTACCTAGGCAGGTGAGCAACACCCACCACTGTTGTCTCTCAGATGGGGACAACGAATTATTTCTTAATCCAATGAATGCATAAACCTTGATGACAAGGTGCAGAGCTGGATGAACACAGCAGGCCAAGCAGCATCATAGGAGCAGAAAGGCTGATGTTGCGGGCCTAGAC
>NW_025978987.1:0-6277 GCF_021869965.1 Rhincodon typus | reverse complement strand
ATAAGATCATGGCTGATCTTTTTGAGACTCAGCTCCACTTAACCCCCCACTCACCATAATCCTTAATTCCTTTACTGTTCAAAAAATTATCTAGCCTTGCCTTAAAAACATTCAGATAGGTAGCTTCAACCGCTTCACTGGGCAGGGAATTCCACAGATTCACAACCCTTTGGGTGAAGTTCCTCCTGACCTCAGTCCTACATCTGCTTCCCTTTAGTTTGAGGCGATGCCCTCTAGTCCTAGTTTCACCTGCTGGCGGAAACAACCTCCCTGCCTCCACTTTATCTATTCCCTTCATAATCTTATATGTTTCTATAAGATTTCCCCTCATTCTTCTGAATTTCAATAAGTATAATCCCAGCCTACTCAGTCTCTCCTCATAATCCAACCCTCTCAATTCTGGAATCAACCGAGTGAATCTCCTCTGCACCCCCTCCAGTGCTCGTATATCCCTTCTCATGTAAGGAGACCAAAACTGCACACAGTACTCCAGGTGTGGCCTCACCAGGACCCTATACAGCTGCAGCATAGCCTCCCTGTTTTTAAACTCCATCCCTCTAGCAACGGCAGACAAAATTCCATTTGCCTTTTTAATCACCTGCTGCACCTGCAATCCCACCTTCAGCGATTCATGCACAAGGACACCCAAGTCCCTCTGCACAGCAGCGTGCTGCAATTTTTTACCATTTAAAACATAGTCCATTTTGCTGTTATTCCTACCAAAATGGATGACCTCACACTTATCAACTTTGTACTCCATCTGCCAGACCTTTGCCCACTCACTTAGACTATCTATATCCCTCTGCAGACTTTCAGTGTCTTCTGCACACTTTGCTCTACCACTCACCTTAGCGTCATCTGCAAATTTTGACACACCACACTTAATCCCCAACTCCAAATCATCTATGTAAATTGTAAACAATTGAGGTCCCAACACTGATCCCTGAGGCACACCACTAGCCCCTGACCGCCAACCAGAAAAACACCCATTTACCCCTACTCTTTGCTTTCTACTGGTCAACCAATCCTCTGTCCATGCCAATACATTAGCTGTAATACCATGCAAATTTATCTTATGTAGCAGCCTTTGGTGTGGCTCCTTGTCAAATGCCTTCTGGAAATCCAGATATACCACATCCACAGGTTCCCCATTGTCCACCATGCAAGTAATGTTCTCAAAGAATTCCACCAAATTAGTTAAACATGACCTACCCTTCATGAACCCATGCTGGGTGTTCCCAATGGGACAATTTATATCCAGATGTATTGCTATTTCTTCCTTAATGATAGATTCAAGCATTTTCCCCACTACCGAAGTTAAGCTAACTGGCCTATAGTTACCTGTTTTTTGTCTACTTCCTTTTTTAAACAGTGGCGTCACATTGGCTGTTTTCCAATCTGTGGGAACCACTCCAGAGTCAGTGAATTTTTGTAAATAATAACTAGTGCATTTGCTATTTCCCCCCATCACCTCTTTTAGTACCCTGGGATGCATTTCATCAGGGCCAGGAGACTTGTCTACCTTTAGCCCCATTAGCTTGCCCAGCACTGCCTCCTTAGTGATAATGATAGTTTCTAGGTCCTCACCTGCTATAACCTTCTTGCCATTAGTTTTCGGCATGTTATTTGTGTCTTCCACTGTGAAGACCGACACAAAATAACTGTTTAATGTCTTGGCTATTTCCTCATTCCCAGTTATTAAATTGGCCTTCTCATCCTCTAAAGGACGAATGTTTACCTTCGCCACTCTTATGATTTACATGTTTATAGAAACTTTTGCTGTCTGTTTTTATATTCTGAGCTAGTTTACTCTCATAATCTATCTTACTTTTCTTTATAACTTTTTTTGTGGCTTTCTGTTGGCCTTTAAAGATTTCCCAGTCTACTAGTTTCCCACTACTCTTTGCTTCTTTGTATGTGTTTTTTTTCAATCTGATACTTTCCTTTAATTCCTTAGACATCCATGGTTGGCTCTCTCTTTTCCTACAGTTCTTCCTTATCACTGCAATATACTTCTGCTGAGCACTGTGAAAAATCGTTTTGAAAGTCCTCCACTGTTCCTCAATTGACCCACCATAAAGTTTTTGCTCCCATTCTACCTTAGCTAACTCCTTCCTCATTCCTTCATAGTCTCCTTTGTTTAAGCACAGGACATAGGTACTGGATTTAACCTTCTCACGCTCCATCTGTATTTTAAATTCGACCATACTGTGATCGCTCCTTCCGAGAGGATCCCTAACTGTGACATCATTAATTATTCCTGTCTCATTACACAGGACTAGATCTAGGATAGCTTGCTCCCTCGTAGGTTCCATTACATATTGTTCAAGGAAATTATCGCGGATGCCTTCTATGAACCCCTCCTCAAGGCTGCCATGACCGACCTGGTTTGACCAATCAATATGTAGATTAAAATCCCCCATGATAATTGCTGTACCATTTTTACATGCATTAGCTATTTCTATGTTTATTGCTCGCCCCACTACGATGTCATTATTTGGTGGCCTATAGACCACACCTATCAGTGACTTCTTCTCCCGGTTATTCCTAATTTCCACCCAAGTGGATTCAACGTTTTGTTCAGTAGAACCTATATCATCTCTCACTACCGCCCTGATATCATCCTTAAAAATCAGAGCAACACCACCTCCCTTACCTTTCGGTCTATCCTTCTGAACAGTTTGATACCCCCGGATATTTAACTCCCAGTCATGACCATCCTGTAACCATGTCTCTGTAATGGCCACTAAATCATACCCATTTGCCATGATTTGCACCGTCAACTCATCCACCTTGTTTCGAATGCTCTGAGCATTCAGATAAAGTGCCCTTATGCCAGTTTTTGCACCTTCTTTTTGGGTCCTATTACCTCCATTACTAACAGCTCTTGAGTTCTCCTTCCCTTTAACTTTTTTCCTAATTTTCAATGGAGTTGAAGCTTCCTCGTCACCTGTAACCTGCTGCTTTGCCTTACATTAATTGTTATTCTCCTTCTACGCTCACTTCTCCCTTCCCCCCCTACTTACTAGTTTAAAGTCCTATTAACCATCCTATTTACTCTTTTCGCCAGAACACTGGACCCAGCCCTGTTCAGGTGGAGTCCATCCCAGCGATATAGATCCCTCCTGTCCCAGAACTGATGCCAGTGCCCCATGAAAAGGAAACCCTCTTTCCCACACCATTCTTTTAGCCACTGTGTTTACTTCCCTGATCCTCGCCTCCCTATGCCAATTTGCACGTGGCTCGGGCAGCAATCCAGAGATTATGACCCTTGAAGACCTGTTTTTTAATTTCATTCCTAGCTTTTCATAATCCCGAAACAGGTCTTTTTTCCTAGTCCTGCCTATGTTGTTGGTACCTACGTGGACCACAACAACTGGATCCTCCCGCTCCCTCTCTAGTACCGGCCAGAGATGTCTTGAAACCTGGCACCGGGCAGGCAACACACCATGCGGGATTCTCTATCCTGCTCGCAAAGGATACTGTCTATCCCCCTGATGATGGAATCCCCTACAACTACAATCTGTCTTTTTGCTCCCCACTCTTGAATGGCCTCCTGGACCATGGTGCCATGGTCAGTTGACTCATCCTTCCTGCAGCCCTGTTCCTCACCCATGCAGGGAGCAAGTGCCTCATACCTGTGGGACAATGTCAAGGGCTGCGGCTCCTGTGTTCCTGTCTGCAGGGTCCCTCTACCTGCCTCACTCGCAGTCACACACTGCTGTCCCTGCCTGCCGATCGAATTAACATTAGTTAATCTACCAGGTGTGACTGCCTCCTGGAACACAGCATCCAGGTATTTCTCCCCCTCCCGGATGTGCCGCAGTGTTTGGAGTTCGGATTCCAGCTCATCAATTTTGAGCCAGAGCTCCTCAAGCAGCCAACACTTGCTGCAGATGTGGCCACTGCCGTTCTCAATGGGATCAGCTAGCTCCCACATCATACAGCTACAACACATCACCTGGCCTGCCATCTCTACTTAGTTAATTATTTAAAACTAATTTTTTTTTTCGTTTTGCAGTGTTCACTGCACCAGTAAGTTAACTCCGTTATATACTCAAACAGACTCCGGCTTTGCCTTCTGACTCGCTCCCAGAGGATTGGGTGTCTAGGTGACGACCTCAAAAGATAACAAAGAGATGAGGAAAAAAAAATGCAAATAGCTTACCTGCTCACCACACTTAGTCGTTATTATTAGGTTAGAGGAGGCGAAAGGGTGGGAGACACTATGCATGTAGTGTCTCGGGTATTAGTTAACTCCCAAATTTATTGGGTGGAAGCTTACCTTCCCAGGCTGCATTCGCGCTTCCTCCCAGACTCCCGCTGCTGAAACAACTCATGGTCATCATTAGATGCTTGATTCCACGTTTTATTGAATTTAAAATTCCACCATCTGCCATTGCTGTAATCAAACTCAGGTTCCCAGAACATTACCTGCATCTCTGGATTAATGGTCTGGCGATAGTACCATTAGACCATTAGGCCATTACCTCCCCTTTGGTTTTAAATAGAATTCTAGTTTAGCCCACATTGAGCCTGTTGTGTGGATATTGGGATAACATTGTGGGCAGTATATACCTGAAGCTCTGGAGGCCAGGGGTGGGGGGAAATTGAACCATTCGTTCGTATTTATCCACAAGCCCCGAGCACTGAAAACAATTACAAGTGAAGTTAAAATGTCTTGTCTCTCCCATTCAATGTGTTTGTGGCCAATCTCATCTGGACACTTTCCTGTCCAGCCTCCATTACCCTTCGACACATCAGTCATTAAAAATCTGTCTAGCTTCTCTCTAAATTTACTCAGTATCCCAGCGTCCACCACACTCAGGGGGAGTGAATTCCACAGATTTACATCACTTTGAGAGAAGTAATTCCTCCTCATCTGTTTTAAATCTGTTACCCATTATCTTAAAACTATGACCTCTTGTTCTAGATTGCCCACAAGGGGAAACAGCTGCTCCAAATCCACTTTGTCAATCCCCTTTAGCATCTTACATGCTTCAATTAGATGTCTTCTCACTCCTCTAAACTCTAGCGAGTACAGGCCTAAACAGCTCCATTGCTTGCCACAGGAAAGCCTTTCATCCCTGGAATTAATCTAGTGAACTGATCTGAACTGCCTCCAATGCAATTACATCCTTCTTCAAAGTCAGAAGTCACATGATACCAGGTTATAGTCCAACAGGTTTATTTGAAATCATAAACTTTTGGAGCGCTGCTCCTTTGTCCGATGGCATACACAGTACTCCAGATGTACAATGCCTTGTACAATTGCAATAATACTTCCTTACTCTTATACTCCATTCTTTTAGCAATAAATAAGAAAATTCCATTTGCCATCTTTATTACCTGCTGTACCTGTACAGCAGCTTTCTGTGATTCATCTATGAGGATGCTCAGATCCCTCTGCACCAAGGCATTTTGAAGTTTCTCTGACCAAAGTGAATAACCTCACACTTATCCATGTTAGAATCCACGTGCCAGATTTTGCCACATGCACCTAATATATCCATATCCAGTTGTAAACTTCTTATTTCCTTATTACAACTTGCCTTCTCATCTAGTTTAGTGTCATCTGCAAATCAGACTATAGTACATTCTATCCCTGCATCCAAGTCATTAACATAGTTTGTAAATAGTTAGGGCCTGAGGACCAAACCCAGTGACACCCCACTTGTTATTGCTTGTCAACCAGAAAAAGATCAATTTATCCTAACTGCCTGTTTTCTGTTGGTTAGCCAATGCTCTATCCAAGCTACAAATTACTGCTAACCCATGTGATCATACGTTACGTACTAAATTTTTGTGGCCTTATCACATGTCGATATCTTTCTCAAGTACATTTCTCCACTCTCAGCATGTACTCTTATGGCAAGATTTCATCATTAAGACTATTTTACCTCTGGTGGGATTACCTATCGGTTGGACAAACCTTAAGGATTTAGCTGGAAGTATCAGTGTGGTCACATAATGCTCAATTGTCTTCCTCTCTGGTGTTGAACACATACCATTATAAGCAATATTAAAATAGGGACTCAAAGTACGTTTTCAAATCCTTCAAAACATTTGCTGTCTGAGCTTTCTTTTGCTCAGTGCAAACTAGGCTGCAGTAGAGGTCATAGAACTCTTTTCCCAACACTGATAACAGAATTTTAACTCTTATTTGCTCAGCTTTTTTATTTCTTTCTGGAGCAATTTCATACTTTTGCTACTGAAACTGGAACAAATTCCAATTCTGCCTCAGAGATAGTAAGAACTGCAGATGCTGGAGTCAGAG
>NW_025978986.1:0-6278 GCF_021869965.1 Rhincodon typus | reverse complement strand
GGGTGGTTCCCGCAGACTGGAAAACAGCCAATGTGACGCCACTGTTTAAAAAAGGAAGTCGACAAAAATCAGGTAACTATAGGCCAGTTAGCTTAACTTCAGTAGTGGGTAAAATGCTTGAATCTATCATTAAGGAAGAAATAGCAAGACATCTGGATATAAATTGTCCCATTGGCAACACCCAGCATGGGTTCATGAAGGGTAGGTCATGTTTAACTAATTTGGTGGAATTCTTTGAGGACATTACTTGCATGGTGGACAATGGGTAACCTGTGGATGTGGTGTATCTGGATTTTCAGAAGGCATTTGACAAGGTGCCACACCAAAGGCTGCTACATAAGATAAAGTTGCACGGTATTACAAGTAATGTATTGGCATAGATAGAGGATTGGTTGACCAGTAGAAAGCAAAGAGCAGGGGTAAATGGATGTTTTACTGGTTGGTGGTCAGTGGCTAGTGGTGTGCCTCAGGGATCAGTGTTGGGACCTCAATTGTTTACAATTTACACAGATGATTTGGAGTTGGGGACGACGTGTGTTGTGTCAAAATTTGCAGACGACACTAAGGTGAGTGGTAGAGTAAAGTGTGCAGAAGACACTGAAAGGAGGGATGTAGATCGTCTAAGTGAGTGGGCAAAGGTCTGGCAGATGGAGTACAATGTCGATAAGTGTGAGGTAATCAATTTTGGTAGGAATAACAGCAAAATGGACTATGTTTTAAATGGTAAAAAAATGCAGCACTCTGCTGTGCGGAGGGACTTGGGTGTCCTTGTGCATGAATCGCTGAAGGTGGGATTGCACGTGCGGCAGGTGATTAAAAAGGCAAATGGATTTTTTTAGGCCATTGCTCGAGGGATGGAGTTGAAAAACAGGGAGGCTATGCTGCAGTGTCTCGGGTCCTGGTGAGTCCACACCAAGAGTACTATGTGCAGTTTTGGTCTCCTTACTTGAGAGGAGATATACTAGCACTGGAGTGGGTGCAGAGGAGATTCACTCGGTTGATTCCAGAGTTGAGAGGTTGGATTATGAGGAGAGACTGAGTAGACTGGAATTATACTCATTGGAATTCAGAAGAATGAGGGGAGATCTTGTAGAAACATATCAGATTATGTAGGGAATAGATAAAGTGGAGGCAGGGAGGTTGTTTCCGCAAGCAGGTGAAACTAGGACAAGAGGGCATCGCCTCAAAATAAAGGGAAGCAGATGGAGGACTGAGGTCAGGAGGAACTTCTTCACCCAAAGGGTTGTGAATCTGTGGAATTCCCTGCCCAGTGAAGCGGTTGAAGCTACCTCACTGAATGTTTTTGAGGCAAGGCTGGATAAATTTTTGAACAGTAAAGGAATTAAGGGTTATGCTGAGTGGGCGGGTAAGTGGAGCTGAGTCTCAAAAAGATCAGCCATGATCTTCTGAACTGGCGGGGCAGGCTCGAGGGGCCAGATGGCCTCTTCCTGCTCCTCGTTCTTATGTTCTTATGTAGCAGCTCCCGCTCTAATTGACTGTTATTTGCAGTTTTTTGGAAGGCTGCACAGACTGACAATCAACGTGCTTGAACAGATTCAGACCTCAACATCCTTACTCATGACGTCCTGGAGTGGGACTTCAACCTGAAACTTGTCGGGAGGAGGCAGTGACACTGCTCTCTCTGCCAGACTTACCCATTTTGCCACATTGAACGGCTCCGCCAGTTTTACCATCCTATCTTGAGAACCTTGGTGTTTCTTCATTTATTTCCAACAAAAACAACTGGCATTTTCGATTATCTGGACATTCATTAGAGTACACCTTTAAATAGATGCAACTTTTCAAAGATTTTTAGCTCATTTCCATCAAAATAAGTGCACACTTAAATGCAAATGTAAAACCAGCACAGTGCAATTGTCTCATTACAGAGAGTGACAACTGGTGGTGAGTGTGAGTTGAGGGTCATCACACCTCAGGCAAGTGGAGCGAATGAGGAACAGGGGTCTTTCATGGTAAGCTTCGCTGTTGGTGGGAATTGCAATGATATTTTTGGAATCACACAGCAGTTGTCCAGCCAATTGAAAACGATTGAATTTCAAACCCCCCTGAATTTCCAGTTATTCCTTCCACACGCTGACATGGGCATGCTGAGTGGTTTCTTAGATTCCGGATTGTTAGTTTAATACGTTGCAGGACAAATTCACAGATTTGTAGAAATTGCAGCACAGAGGGGACCATTCAAACAGTTTGCATTCAATGACTCTTTGACATGTTTAATCTCTCATCGCTGCGACCAACTCTCTTTTCCAGTTATCTGCCTTTTTTTTTTTGAAATTTACTGTAGAACCAGCTTGCATTGCTGTTTCTGTCAAAACTTTCCCAATCGCTATCTCTGCATCAGACTCATTCAACATGAAATAATCTTCAAATACTGGCCACAAATGGGGCTTTTGCTTTCCAGTTTCAAGCTGGGTAACATTATTTCATTTTTCGCCCTGAAGTTTCCCCTAATTTCTCTGTCCATTTCAGATACTTACTGGAAACAAAACATAGTAATGGTGAATTAAGTCCTCTCACCTCTTAGTCACAATAGGGTCAAGTGCCGTGCTTAGACATCGCCATAATGATCAAGGATTTAGTTCCAGTACAATTTTGAGGGAATGTCTGAGGGTCTGAGTGCAAAATTAAATGTTATACCCGCTGACAGTGAACTTCGTTGTGGCTCATTCATGGGATGGGGGTATATTGATCAGCTGCCCTGTATTTATAATGGATCCCTAACTGTCCTAGGAAAGATGGTCGTGAGCTGCCTGCTCATACTGTTGTAGCCCCTGCGGCATCGCGACAATGGTAATTCTGTCAGAGAGGATGTTCCAAGATGAAAATATTAATGCTAAAACGTTGCCATTGGAGCGAAGTTTACTGTTCAATGTTTAATACATTTAATGTCCATGTTAAAATGAAACAAATTGCGGAGAATATCCAGGCAAGTGGCAAATAACATTTGTGCAACATAATTGCAAGGTAACGACCACCTCCAATAAGAGAAAATCGAAGAGAAAACCCCTTGACTTTCAACACCGTATGGTTGATGCCAACACAGATATGAATGACGCTGGTGGGCTCCGACTGCACCACGAAACAGCCAGAGATAGCGAAGAGCAGAACAATTGACGTCCACCTGTTCTTCAGCTCGGGATCTCTTCTCATCTCTCCAGAACCACTGCTGCTGCTCTTCAGGGCCTGCCGAGCTCTGCTCGCCATTAGCATGTGACAAGCAGTGAGGGATTTCAACAGCTGCATTTGGGGAATAGGAAGAAACATGTCTGAGATAATGGTGACCCATTGATGAGCTGCCATTCCAGTCAAATGAGATAATCAGTGATTATGCGGCAGCCCTTCTGTACATTGTTCACAATGCAAGTGGGTTCGTAATGGAAAGACAAGGGAATGTTGACCAAAATGTTAAAAGCGCTCATAAACGGTATGACCACATTGGCCAATATTTCAGTGCAATACCTCGCCTTTAATCTGTGGCAATAAATTGCCAGAAAATTGTCAAATGTGAAGGGTATGGTAAAATTCCCAGACGAAAATCTCCAAACACCCCTTGGTCTTGTCTTCCAATTACCCACGCCTTTTTACACCAACACAAAACTTGTGAATCTTCCACTGATCTTCAATTCTAAAGAACAGCGATTTGGCTGACAACATCAAACTGTCAGTGGCGCTGACGACAATTCTTTATCTCCAAAGTGAATATTTTCTCATGGTCTGGCACAGAACAACTGGGTAAGTGTCCTCAAAGGTTTAGTTGAATTGAAGAGGTGCAATGTCTAAACACGTTCCTTTTGTTTTTTGAAGAGGACAGTTTTGTGTGTGTGCGAATATGTGCAGCCTCCACCAAGCATAAATGCGAAATGAAGGTACTGAATCTATGTTGGCTGAATTTTGTGTTCATTGATTACCATCCCGCTCCTCCCCAGATGTTTCTGTCTCCAGCTGGCTTAATTTCTGCTCTCGATAATCTGATTCCTGTGTGAGCCTCTTTTACCTAATCTACCGGTGTGACAATAAGAGGTTGGGCTCCAGGCTGTCAGACCATTTCGTGAGGTTGGGGTTGATCACTATGTTAGCTCCGCGTAGTGACCAATTGTACAGCTGTTTAATGCAAGAACATATTCTCAAGGTAGTTCACAAAAGCGTTAATCAGACAGAAATTGATTTTGCATAATATTCCAACTTTCAACCAGGAATCTCCAACACACTCTGAAGTTTCTTTCAATGTACACTTTCTGAGGACGAAGCAAGAACGAATTGATTTGGAAGGCAAGCCACGAATTCACAAGTTTCTGCGGTAGATTCAATGTTGATGAATGGCAGACATTCTTACCCGGTGCATGGCGAGCTTGAATGCGGTCTACCACCATCAGAGGTTGATGCGCGCGAAGGTTGTCCGCCTGCCTTCGCGCTCACCTGTCAGAGCAAAGCACAATGACTGCAGCTCCAGGTGTTTAACGGGGCGGGACCGAGCTCAGAATGAGCAACAATGCGGGCGGCTCTCAGAGACAGCAGTTGTTGGGCCGCTCAGGGCTGTGGCAACTGCAACCTCCATTGCTTAACTGCTGTCAGTACGTCTTTCTGCAGCCAGCTTCAATTTGACCTCATTTCTATCTAAACTGACGCTGTGCGAATGGCAAAGCAGTCAAGTGTCTTCTGCTTTCGTTTTCAGCATGTTGCCTTTGAATTTTACGTAGGCTTTCTTCCACATGTCACAGAATCTGCATATTGCTCTGACTTTTCAGGAGCTATCAAACCTGACAGTGGAACCAAGTCTTCGATCCTGAGGCACTGCTTAAGAAGAATTGAGAGATAGAGCGATATCCAGCATGAAATTGATAGCAAGAACAAAGAAGGCTGTGTCAGAACATTCTTTTCTCCAGGTCTTTGGAAAAGGGAGGTGCCTTGGAAATTCAGTACTTTGACACAATATTCAAACAAAAAATCATCACGTAAGATATAAAAAAAGAACAAGGTGCTGACGTGTTTATTTTATCTTTGCTGACAGAAATTCAATGCTTGAATTGAGAGTTATTCCAAACAACTTACTCAGATATTGAGTCAGAAAAAAAAAATCCCTGCGGGTTATTATATCATGGACAAAGTGCTAATGAGGGAATGGGGACCACCTTAAGCACCTTGAGGACTCAGACACAGACTATCGGATGGTAGACAATGTTAGAAGTTATTGTTAAGTACAATTTTGCAGAACAGAAAGAAAAGACCAAGGTAATCAGGCAGAGTCAAGACAGTTTTGCAACCAACGTAGTGAAGTTTGTTTTTGGAAATGAAGGTCTGCTATGAAGGTGAGCTGGTGGCTAAACTGTGCTTCGATATCCAGGACATATTTGATATGCTGTTACATCAAAGGTCGTTGCTGAGAATGAAAGCTCATGTTAGAGGGAATGACATATTGACACTGAAAGAAGATTGTCTGGCTAACAGGAAGCAGAGAGTAGGTATAAATAGGCAGTTTCCTGGGTGAAAAACCGTGAAGCCTCAACCTTTGTACGATTTATATAAATCACGTGGTTAAATGGTTGCTAAATTTACTTTTTCCACAAAAAATAAGTAGAAAGCGAAGTTGTCATGAGGGCATAAGTTAGATATAAAAAATATTGATAAGTTAAGCACTGGCAATGATATGGAAAACAAAATATAACATGAAAAACTGTGAAATTGTCAACTTTGGCAGGAAGAATTAAAAAAAAGGAAAACAGCTTTTCGAAATGATGAGATGAGAGAGCTCTGAGATGTAGAGGGATCGGGATGTCTGAACGTATGAATGGTAGTGTTCAGGTATGCCAAGGCATGAGGTTAAAAAATGACTGTGTTTTCATTTATTGTGAGGGTAATGGAATTCACAGTCGGATGGCTGCTTTTAAGAATCTTTAAGCTTTTTAATGACTCTGAGATTCGTGGGAATGATTCCCAGTGCACTACTCCAGTGTACATTTCCACCCAAGATGTTATCAGGACATTAAACTCCAGTTTAATTGTTCAATTATACCGACATATATCCTGATGATGAAGAAACATAGTCGATTCTCTTTTTCTACCCTGTCGACATGTCTTGGTCAAGTCGACTATGACATAAACATTACATGCAATTGTCGATGAAATCATTCACTTATTTGTTGGAAAGTTGTTTATTTCTTACAGATTCACTTGGGACTCATTAATAAGGTAACTTATATCCACACAAATTACGGAAAAATAATTAATACTCCATTCGAATAAAATTATTTAAACAGACA
>NW_025978985.1:0-6278 GCF_021869965.1 Rhincodon typus | reverse complement strand
GGAGAGTATGTGTGGTACGTTTTGGTGCTCAGAGTGGAACAAAGGGTGGCGATGACGATGATTGGTGTACAATTTTTTATTGCAAAAATGCATTCTATTTATAAATACAAAAGTTCCAAAACAGTTCAATACAGACTTTGTATTGCAGAAAATAAGGTGGGATTTTGACAATCAGGATTAAAACTTCAAACCAGTTGCAACAAAAAAACGACATTTTTTTAACCATACAGGAAACTAATTCCATTCTCACTGAGCCAGTGAAGAGATCCGAAAATTAACAAACCCTCGTTATATTTCGGCAGAAAGACCTTAGATTGTCAACAAAAACCGAAAGAACTGCGGATGCTGTAAATCAGGAACAAAAACAAAGTTGCTGGAAAAGCTCAGCAGGTCTGGCAGCATCTGTGAAGGAGAAAACAGAGTTAACGTTTTGGGTCCGGTGACCCTTCCTCAGAACTGATTGTGAACGTTTCCCAGTCTGCTTGTTTTACACTCTTATCTCCTGAGCGAGGGCTCTTGCAGAGAAACAATGGCCTGAATGGCCTGCTTGTGTCCTGTGAACATTCTGTGATGGATTCTGAGCCCCGATCATTGACAATCAAAATGTTCAACCAGCCTACCAGCACTAGACCATAACTGCAACATGAGAAACTAAATGAAAAGACTGGTTCCTTTTGGAGCATCCTACCCTCAATGTTTCAAACCTCCTAGAGACTCCCAACGTCTCACTGCGGAACTGAGGCTTCAGGTCACTCCCTTGACTTTGAAGTTGAAAACAGCAGAAACAAAGAGATGGATATTGTGGGCAATTAATCAGAGGTGCTTCACTGTGAAACACTTCCCACAATTAAGCCATCAACCAAATCAAGATTAAAGATATCAATGTGACCAATCTTACTTAATCCTATCATGTGGACAGGGCCTGCATTTCCCAATGTTTATGCAGAACAAGACTGGATCAAAATGCCCTGTGCATTTATTATTAGCAGAGCTCTGGTCCTGACAGATGAAGGTGTAGCTTGTTTTGAGATACCGAATGATGAGAGAACACTAATTGTATGTTTGGGTATACGCAGTTTGGATTTTGGGAGGTTTTTGTTCCCAGCTACCTCATGTAGGCAGTCAACAATTTGTAGCAATCTTCTGATAGTTATTTGAGTTTGTTAAAAAGCAGCCGTTTAGACATGATCCATCGGTTAATTAGACAAAGAGAGTGTATGACCATGACGGATGAGAATATTTCACTGACCCTGTAGCTGCCCTGTAGAATGGAGAAGGAGAGGTTGTGGTTTTGAAGTTGGGGGAGTGCTCTTCCCTGACACTGTGCAGTCTTTGGTAACAGTTTTTGATGATAACAGTCTTTGCCCTTCCCTTGGGCTGATGTAGAGGAATTCCTGATCTTCTCCAAGAAGGTGGTGGCTCATTTCCTTGGATCCTCTCTCTCTCCCTCTTTCCCTACCCACCCCTGTTGATAAACTTTATTTTAGGAGCTGGCAATGTGTCAATCATTTGTCTAAACCCTTCTGACCAATGACCACAGGCAGCTCCTCTGATACCAGGATGACCATTGCCCTCTTGCCCACCTCCATTTGAAGGTTAATCTTCATTCCTTCCGAGAACAAAATCTTCTTATTTTCCCAAACACTGCCCTCATACCAGACAGAGTGGCCCTATTATAGTCCAAAAGACAAGATTTTTGTTTCAGTTTGTGGAAGGTTAGTGACTGTAAGACGGTGAAGTGAGGAATCAGGCTACACAGGGAACACTAAACCTGGAATGCTAAGAGAACTATTCCCAACTGAACACATTCTAGATCCAGAGCTGGTTGGTGAAGGATAGACTGTTAAACATTCTCCAAGCAGCTCCAGTTTCTGAGCTGTTTGTAAGGCAGGAGTGACATTCTGCTCATGATGTAAATCCCTCGCTCTCTTCTCCTTGTCACCTCACAGCAAATTGTCAGAGATCCAGTAACAGGGACCACTGTTTCGTCAAGCCCCAACTTGCAAATAACTGAACTCACGGCCTGGGATCAGATCCCAGTTTGCAGCAAATCACAGGAACAAAATTAATAGGAGCAAAAGTAATAGGCCATTCAGCCCATCAAGACTGCTCTACCCAATCCCACTAGACACCCCCGTCTGTCTGTACTTGCACAAGACATCCTGCTGCAATCCTGTTGTGAGGTTCACGAGACATGGCACGACCAATCTTTACAAATCAAAGAGAAAACTGTGAGCAAAAGGAGCTTTGATCGCTCTGACAAAGGCTTTAGACCACAGTTAACCATCTGTTTCAATGCCATTTCACGGCCTATCCCGACATCTCCTGAGCTCTTTAATTGCTAAAGCTCTGTCGATCTCTGTCTTGAATAACCTCAATGATGTAGCCTCCACAGCCCTCTCTGGATTAGAGAATTTCAAAGTTTCACCAACTGCTCTGTTACAAAGTTCCTCGTCATCTCAGCCCTAAGTGGCCTATCCTTTATTTTGAGGCTGTGCCCCTGATTCTAGACACCTTCCATTGCTGCATTTACTCCACTGGCCCTGTAAGAATTCAATAGAATCCCGACAGTGTGGAAACAGGCCCTTCGGCCCAACAAGTCCACACTGACCCTCAGAGCATCCCACCCAGACCTATTCCCCCTAATCTACACATCCCTGGCACTGTGAGACAATTTCCCATGGCCAATCCACCCTAACCTGCACATCTTTGGACTGTGGGAGGAAACCAGAGCACCCGGAGGAAACTCACACAGACACAGGGAGAATGTGCAAACTCCACACACAGACAGTCACCCGAGGGTGGAATTGAACCCGGGTCCCTGGTGCTGTGAGGCAGCAGTGCTAACCACTGAGCCACCATGCCGCCCTGAGCGTGTTTGATTAACTGAGTGACAATTAACTAATTGTCGCAAGAAGGCACCTATTTCACCCATGTCCTTTAGGGAAGGAAATCTGCTGTCTTTCCCTGGTCTGGCCTACATGTGATTCCAGACTCACAGCAATGTGGTTTTGTCCTAAAGGCCCTCTAAGATGGAGAAGCCAGGCACTCAGTTCAAGGGCATTTAGGGCCGTGTACTAAAATGCCTGCTAAGCCGATGATGCCAACATCATCTGAAAGAATGGAGCAGAAT
Source organism: Rhincodon typus (assembly GCF_021869965.1). Lineage (NCBI taxonomy): Eukaryota > Metazoa > Chordata > Chondrichthyes > Orectolobiformes > Rhincodontidae > Rhincodon > Rhincodon typus. Next base: position 3,145 of record NW_025978985.1, on the reverse strand, counting down.
TGTACAAAATAAGGTTCTATGATCACATCACTGCTCCCAGTCAGAGAGAGCATTGCTGTCCCTTCCTGCAAGAATGACCATTTAATCCAACTCCTCACTGCAATTCCCAGTCTGTCTTTTTTTTTAACCTTTTTGAAATATGTGTACAGATTCCTTTTGCAAACTGCTTTGCAATCAGAACTCCCCCTCCCATCCCCTGGATTGCACCATATGCCAGTAAAACTCAGAACAGTGCAACATTTGCACAGAGGTTTAAACTGGACCTTGATAAGTTGTGGTAGCGAACGGATAGCTGATGCAAGCCCACCTCCATTGGTAGCTCACCATTTTCTGTTTTGAGCAGCCTCCGGCAAACAGTTCAGCTCCCACCTTCCGTAGTTTCAAGGGGTGTTTTTAACAAGTCTGCATACCCCACGGCAGCTTCCCATGCGACCTCAGAAGGTGTAACACCCGCCCATTTACTTCCTCCCTCCTCACTATCCAAGGCCCCTAACACACCTTCCAGGTGAGTCAGTGGTTTAACTGCACTTCACACAATCGAGTTTACTGTATTCCCTGCCCACAACGTGGTTTCCTCTACACTGGGGAAACGCAACGGAGGCTGGGTGACTGTTTCCAAGAAAACATACGTTCTACTCGCAAAAGTGAATCTGAGCTTCCAGTTGTCTGCCGCTTCAACACACCACCCTGTTCCCTTCCTGACAACTCTGTTTCAGGCTTGCTGCGGTGCAAGCTGGATGAACAGCACCTCATTTTCTGCTTGGGGTCAACGCAGTCTTGAGGACTCAATATCAAGTTCAATAATTTCTGAGGAAGGGTCACCGGACCCGAAATGTTAACTCTGATTTTTCTTCACAGATGCTGCCAGACCTGCTGAGCTTTTCCAGCAACTTCTGTTTTTGTTCCTGTTTCAATAATTTTAGGGCCTGAGCACCTCCTGCCATGTCCTTATCCCAACATCCCCCCCCACACCAAGTCTTATCATCACAAGGGCTGCTACCACACACAACCCATTGTCAGCTACCAATGGTCCCCATTAGCCACTATTGATTCTCCCAGGCTGACCTTTCCCCTTTCCTTTGTCTGCCCAACTGTTTTACTTTCTCTCGCTCTCTGGGCTCCACCTCCACCTATCATTTATTCTTTCCCTGTCCTCCACTACTTTCCATAGCATATATACCAACCTTTTCCTAACTCCAATCAGTTCTGAAGAATGGACCCAAAGTGCCAACTCTACTTTCTCTCAACAGATGCGGCCAGACCTGCTGAGTTTTTCCAGCAATTCTGAATTCAAGGGCCAGCTGGATGAATACAGGGGGAGAAAGGAATAGAAGGAGCCAGCATGAACTCGTTGGGCCAAATGGCTTGTTCCTGTGTTGCAAATTCCCTGTAATTCTATGTAACGTCTCATCTTAATCGAGGGGCCAATAACAGGGGCTCAATGTTAAGGTGAGGCACAGGAGGTTTAGACGGGAATGTGAGGAAAAGAGATTTCACTCAGGGGCTGCTAAATAGCAGGAACTCAATTTTTAAAAGGGTGTAGACATGGGAGCCCTGAAGATATTTAAGAACCACTGGATGAGTTCTTGGAATGCGACCACAGACAAGGCTACGGGAAAAGTGCTGGAAAATGGGATTAGAACAGATTGATATTTGATGGCCTGCATAGAAAAAATGAGCCATAGAGTCATACAGCACGGAATCAGGCCCTTTGACCCAACTCGTCCATGCTGACCAGGTTGCCTAAACTGAACTAGTCCCAATTGCCAGCATTTGGCCCAAATCCGTTTAAACACTTCCTAATAATGTACCCATCCAGATGCCTTTTAATTGTTATAATTGTACCAGCCTCCACCACTTCCTCCATAGAATCCATAGAATCCCTGCAGTGTGGAAACAGGCCCTTCGGCCTTCCTCGACCTGCCTCGATCTTCCTAGATCGTTCTATACACGCACCACCCACTGTGTGAAAAAGTTGTCCCTTAGGTCCCTTTAAATCTTTCCCCTCTCACCTTAAACCTATGCCTTTTAGTTTTGGGACTCCCCTACCCTGGGAAAAGACCCTGGCCTTTCATCCTATCCACACCCCTCACGATTTTATAAACCTCTATAAGGTCACCCCTCAGTCTCCAATGCTCCAGGGAAAATAGCCCCAGTCTATCCAGCCTCTCCCTGAAGCTCAAACCCTTCAATCCCGACAACATCCCTGTAATTTTTTTCTGCACTTTTTGGAGTTTAATAACATCCTTCCTTCAGCAAGGTGACCTGAATTGTACCCAGTACTCCAAATGTGGCCTCACCAATGTCTCGTACAGTTGTAACAATGCACTGACCAATAAAGTCTAACATACCAAATGCCTTCTTCACCATCTGGTCTACCTGCAATACCACTTTCAAGGAACTGTGTTCTTAACCCTTAGATCCCTCCGTATTCTCAGATTGTTAAAACTCTAAGGCTCTCTCTGGAGATGAAGCCTACCCTCATAAAGTTCTTTTGCAAAAATCACTTCACATTCGCTTGCTTTTCCATATTAAATCTTTCCTCGCTTGTCTCACAAATGCTTGAGATGTTTAGCACAATGGTGATTAATATCACTTTAGTGATTTAATGTGAAGACTTGGATGTAACAGCTCTCTTTCTGAAGCAGAAAGATTTGTTAGGGAGTGACAGTAAATTAAAACTGAAGAAACATGGTTTTAAAATGCCTCACATGTTAAATGACTCGTGCTTTTGTCAGGAGAGAAAGGTCAGTTCATGCGCTGCAGTTATAATCCCCCTGAGACCTCCACGATATTTACTTAGTGTTCGGATCACGGCTGCGAAGGAAACGTTCATTATCCTGCAAGGATACTGCCACTCACAAGGATAGGGTCCGACTCAAAGTAATGGGAAGCTTGAGATGCAAAGTCATTCCAGTGTAACCCACTGAGGCTGCCATATAGGGAACCAACAGCCTCAGTCAAAACCATCAACTCATTGTGTAACTGCTCTCTATCCACAGGACAGCAGCAAGAACATTCAAAGGTCAATTGTCTGCTCATGCGTCCTGTGAAACTGTCCATAAATTTATCAACAGGAATGCACTGACAGCTGAGTGAAATATTTGGATTGTTATGGGAAAGGCAACCATCACACTCAAACAAT
>NW_025978984.1:4990-6279 GCF_021869965.1 Rhincodon typus | reverse complement strand
CCTTTGCCATTCATTGAATAAGTGAGCAACCAGTAGGTAAGGAGGCCATTCAGCTTGAGGTATACTAGCCCACTCCAAGATTGACTCAGTTTGCCCCAGCTCACTGCTCCTGATCCTTGCACACTGGTGTTTGCTTTGAGTTCAGCTGCTGACACAGTTCACACTGTCAGGTCCTCCCTCAGGTACGCTCACGCTCGAACCACACATTGACAGAGAGTAAAAAGGAGGATGGAGACTCTGCAAATTCTACCATTCGTGGTCTCAGTATCCTCAGGTGCATCCCATACTCTTCCAGTCATCATAGCTCCTGAGCGTGTGCATAAAGAGTGATGTCATGGTGACAACATGATACAGTGGGGAGTTGGATGGGGTACAGTGTGTGTGTGTGAGGGTGGGGAGTTGGATGGGGTACAGTGTGTGTGTGAGGGTGGGGAGTTGGATGGGGTACAGTGTGTTTGAGGGTGGGGAGTTGGATGATTATGTTGGCTGTTTTGCTGAGGCAGTGGTAAGTGTAGACATCAAATCCCTACAGTGTGGAAGCAGGCCATTCAGCCCATACTGACCCTCCAAAGAAAATTCCCCCCGAGCCCCACCCCACCCCATGGCCAATCCACCTAAGCTGAACATCTTTGGACTGTGGGAGGAAACCCACACAGATATCAGGAGAATGTGGAAACTCTGTACAGACAGTTGCCTGAGGCTAGAATTGAACTCAGGTCCCTGGTGCTGTGAGACAGCAGTGCTAATCACTGAGCCACCGTGATGCCTGGAGTCAATGGATAGAAGGCTGGTTTGTGTGATGGACTCAGCTGTGTCCACAAATCTCTGTAGTCTCTTGTGGTTTTAGGAAGAGCAGTTGCTGTGTCAACCAAGTTGCATCCTGATAGAATGCTTTCCCTGGCCGTCCTTTAGTTGAGCCTGAGCGTGTATTTTATAAAGATGTTGTGCAAAAGAGGAGTTGAGAACTGGGGCAGATCAGCCACGATTTTATCGAATGGAACAGCAGGCTTGAGGGCCTGAATGACCTCCTCCTGTTCCTATTTCTCATCTTGTTGTAAGCTTCCTCACTTTTGCACTCAAAGCCCAGGATTTGATCTGCTTTATTAAACACCTGTCAACCTGTCCTGCCCCCACAATAATTCCTGCATATTGCCCCCATGTGCCTCTAGCTCCTTTTAAATTGGACCCTGTGTTTTATATTGCTTCTTCATGCTGTTCCAACCAAAGTGAATCACATCACAGCATCACATTTCATCAGCTTGTTGTTCCAATTCAGAGAGGCGGGTACT
>NW_025978984.1:2616-4890 GCF_021869965.1 Rhincodon typus | reverse complement strand
GTCTGCTCTGATTTGGCCAGGTGTGACCTGAAATTTCTGTCTGAGAGGAAAGGACACTGACACAAGATGCTCATTCTACCCATACGAGTACAGTTAGCTCGTGTGTGTGTACGTGTGTGTCTGACTGTGTGTGTGTACGTGTGTGTCTGACTATGTGTGTGTATGTGTGTGTGTATGCATGTTTGTGTGTATGTGTGCGTGTGTGCATGCGTGTTTGTGTGTATGTGTGCACCTATGTATGCGTGTTTGTGTGTATGTGTGTGTGTGCGTGTGTATGCATGTTTGTGTGTGTATGTATGTGTGTCTGTGTGTGTGCATACATGTTTGTGTAGGTGTTAGTGTATGTATGTGTGTGTGTATGCATGTTTGTGTGTGTGAGAGAGAGTGTTTGTGTGTGCATGTGTGTTTGTGTGTGTGTGTGCGCGTGCGTGTGTATGCGTTTGTGTCTGTGTGTGTGCACGTGTGTTTGTGTGTGCGCCTATGTATGCGTGTTTGTGTGCATGTGTGCGTGCATGTGTGTATGTGTGTTTGTGTGTGTGCATGCGTGTGAATGCATCGGTGTGTGTGCGCGTGCATGTGTGTATGCGTGTTTGTGTGTGTGCATGCGTGTGTATGTGTGTGTATGTGTCAGTGTGTGTGTGTGCATGCGTGGTTGTGTGTGTATATGTATGTGTGTTTGTGCGTGTGTGAGTGTGTGTGCATACATGTTTGTGTATGTGCCAGTGTATGGATGTGTGTGTGTGTGAATGCCTGTTTGTGTGTGTGTGAGTGTGTGTATGCGTGTTTGTGTGTGTGTGTGTGTGTGTGTGAGTGTACGTAAATGAGTTTGTGTGTGTGTATATGTGTTTGTGTGTATATGTGTGTATGCATGTTTGTGTGTTTGTATGTGTGTGTGTGCATGTATACGTGTTTGTGTGTGTGTATACATGTTTGTGCGTGTGTGTGTGTATATACGTGTTTGTGCATGTGTGTATTTGTGAGTGTGTGTATGCGTGTCTGTGCGTGAGTATGTGTGTAAGTGTGTGAGTCAGTGAGTGTGCAGTGAATGGCACCATGGGGTAGCCTGTTATTGTGCCAACATGGCATTGTGTGGTCTGCCCATTTCTTTGCAAACAGACACCTCCCAGCGAAGCCCAGGCCCGGTGATGTGCTGACTGAAGGCGAACTGGGAACCGCTATCTGTGGCACCTGCTCCAACCTGGAAGAATTCTGACACCAATCAGCTGTCCCTCTCTCTGTGTTACAGCCCATGGTGTGTGTAAATGTTGCCAGCAGGGACTGTGACCAAGTGCTGAGATTGGAGACCTTGCAGACACAATTGGAGTCCTTTCCATGTGTAGGCCCACTCCCCGCTTACTTCACCAACTCTTCCAAACATTCAGCGGTGCCACAAAAATGTGGTGTTTTATAACTTCCTACTTGAAAAATAAAACCAGTCTGACTCCAACCTAAAACACAAACAGATTCTAAACAAGGCCTCATACCTAATATGCATTGTCTGACCTGAAATGTCACCTCTTCTTTACACTGATAAAACCTTTAGTTCTCTCAGGGCAGTGACTTAAAAGGAATTCAGGGATTTACATATACATATTAATCAATTAAAACCTTTTAACCTTAAAGATTTAACAGTGTCTTAGGTTTGTTTAGTACATCCTCATCAGTGGTGTGACCTTTTGATCTTTCACTTATAAATTTTGTGCCTGATACCACCTCTCTCACTAACACCTGAAAAAGGAGTGAGTCTCCGAAAGCTTGAGTTTTCAAATAAACCTGTTGGATTATAACCTGGTGTCGTGTGATTTCTGACCTTGACAAACTCAAACTGAGCCAGGTCAATACATCAAAACTGACTGTTACTGAGGCAAGGGAGCCCAGGGGCTATGGAGGTCAAGCAGACTGAACAGTGTGACTGTCCTGAGTAACCTGCCCTGTAGACAGTTGGTGCGATTTCGGAGCTTTCAAAGGATGATTAGCATGGATACTTGGGAACCATTTCAATTTGTCCACTTTGTGAATGGGCACAGCCTCTGATGGCAGTAAACAGGAAACAGCTCCCAGCAACCCCAGTCGCTCAGGCCAAGCCCAGATTGAACAATGAGCTACTCTTATTACAGACTCTGTCTCATGACAGTGAGCTCAGCTTCGAGTGAAAAACATTTCCAATCCTTCCAAATCAGAATCAAGCAGAATGTTAACAACCAAGGTCACTCCAGACACGGGATCAGAGCTGGATTGAATCTGGATCTGAGCTGGTTTCAATCAGGATCTGAG
>NW_025978984.1:2186-2606 GCF_021869965.1 Rhincodon typus | reverse complement strand
ATCTGAGCTGGTTTCAATCAGGATCTGAGCTGGATTGAATCTGGATCCGAGCTGGTTTCAATCTGGATCTGAGCTGGAATGGACTTTGGGATCAGGGTCAATAAAGGGTCAATAAGGAGAGGGGTTTACACTCCATCCATGACCACAGTTGGCATGAGAATTGAAACCACAGCATTGGCATCTGTCAGTGCCACACTCTCACGAGCTGGCAGAGAGAGTTAACCATCCCAAACATTGGCCATACCGTGTCCAGAACAGGCATTTATATCATGAGCTGTCAGCCGATACTTTAAAAACTGGGCACGCATGCCCCAGTCAAGATGGCTGCCACAAATCATGTGACTTTTAGCAGTTAGACTGCAGATGGCCTGGTGATCTGGTCTCTCCAGCACTTGCCATTCTTCAGAACAGCAATAGCCT
>NW_025978984.1:0-2086 GCF_021869965.1 Rhincodon typus | reverse complement strand
TTTCACTGGTAAGGGCCTAATTAATGATGGACCTAGTTGAGGGTACCTCATAGATCTCTGCAGAATTCCCATATCTGATAGTTTAAGTCTGGGACCAGCACCTAGCGACCGAGTTTCCAAACTCCCAGTCTCCATGTTTTATACTGGGCAATGGGGAAATATCCAACCACAACGGTCACGATTAACCTCAAACTCGCCTCTGTGAGTGTCAGGATTGTTAACCCTCTGAACATGAGATTGAGACAGTTTCAGAGTCTACACCATTATCTTTCAGCATCATTGCTTGCCCGTCAGTCTGAGAACATGTCTCTGAAACTAGATGTGAGTCAGCACAGCGCCTCTCCTAATTCCAAAGTTCACCTGAGAAACTGCCTCGAGATATTCGACTATAGGAAGCCTCACAACATGCTGCTGTGAAGCCCCTCACTTCAACTTTAGCTCACCAAGTTAATTCAAGATGCTACAGGCCTGCTATAGGCAGAATGGTAATTGTAAATGAAAGACTGAATTAACCATCATTTGAAAAGTGCACTATCTTCACCTATATCCATCCTTTCTATGTGTGTGTCTATGTATGTGAGAGTGAGTATGAGTTTGTGTGGGTGTGTGTGAATGAGTGTGTATGTAAGATTATGTGCATGAGAAAGACTGAATGTGAGTGTGAATCTGTGAGTGTATCTGTGTGTCTATGCGTGCGCGTGTGTCTGAGTGTGTGCATGAGTGCATATGTCCGTGTGTGAGTGTGTGAGAGTGTGTGTGTGTGTGTGTGTGTGTATGTGTGACAGACAGTGGCTGATTGTATGTGTGAGAGTGTGTGTGAGCGTATATAGGTGCGATTGTGACGTTGTGTTAATTTGGTGTAAGTGTGTGACAATAAATAACCTTTTTATAAAAATGGAGGCTTGCTGGTGAAATTTTAAACTTGAATACTCACTACAGATGAGCTGACTAGTTACTTTTCATCTCTGTGTGTGGGAGCTTGCTTTGTATTAATTGGTACTGCTTTCTCTCAACGACAGCAGTTATTGCACTTCAGGGGTATAGCACTGACTTCCTCTGCCATGCCTGTTACCAGCCTTCCTTCATTGTCACTGGATCTAGGGCAGTTAGCGACAGGCAAGAAATGCTGGTCTTGTCAGTGACATGCACATCCCAAGAAAGAAGGAATAAAACACTGACAGTCTTAGAGACCTGCTCCTGAGTTGCCTGGTCTCTCTCTCACTTTATCTGTACGATTTATAAACCATAGATGGTTCAGATAAACAGCAAACCTTCATGTAAAAGACCAGGCCTCCTCCCAGTCACGATGTGTCACCTTGCAGGCTGTTAATGCCTTTGTGCTAACAGACAGGACTTGCAGAGAGAATTCGAGCTAACACTGGGCTGTTAGAAACACTTGATGCTAAACACAAGAAGGACATGACATCAAACGTAGACCCTGCCCCCTCTCCCTTAGCCGTGCCCCAGGGCACTCTGTCAATGTTTGAACATGGTAATAAACACATACGCTGTTGTGTCTTTGGTGTTCAGGAAGTGTCACACAGCCATGAATCCACCCCCTTGTTCAAAGTGAAGATTTTGCTTCTAGTGTGGCAAGATCCCAATGCTAGGCTTCTGTCGAAACAACAATGTCTCCAATTCCATGATCCTTCAGTGAAAGATGTCAAGGGGTCTGAAGATTGAAGCAAATTACCACTTTACATTCATTCTTTCGTGGGATGCGGACTGGTATTTGTTGCTTGTCCCTAATTGCCCCTTTGAATCAGAGTGTCTTGCTTGGCCCATTTCAGAGGGTGGTTAATATTCAACCACATTGCTGTGGGTGTGGAGTCATGTGTAGGCCAGACCAGGTGTGTCCATAAGACTAAATGTCGTGGGAGCAGAAGTAGGCCATTCAGTCCATCTAATCTGCTCTGCCAGTCAATGAGATCATTGCTGATCTGATCATTCTCAACTCCACTGTCCTGCCTTTTGCTTATAACCTGTAAGTAGACGCACTGATTCTCTTCCATCACATGGCTGATGTGGAATCCCTCCTGATTTTCCCACATGCCATAGGCATCTAGGGGAAGAACATGAGAAATCG